>NC_135560.1:11780097-11940097 GCF_964340395.1 Glandiceps talaboti | reverse complement strand
GAATCATGGGAAATATGATAATAAATATCAATCGATCAGTGTATTGTAAACTATATTGTTACATAGTTTGTAACCACAACTAATCAATTCATGGTTAGCCTGACCTTTATAGGAGGTTTATTCTATCGATAACTCCAGATTAGGATCTACGATAACTACAGACTATCCCATAGTCCTTTACCTCTGAGCATGCTCAGTTTGGATTGCAAGTTCCCTATTGTACACTAACAGTCATAGGTTGGCCATAGCAAAGACAATCAAGACTATATGTTGGAAACATGTCCAAATACAACCCTGTCTTAGAGGTCAAGGTTTTTTTCTGGACCAATCTTTTTCTGTAGCCCTGCCATGACATTTACTTTTAACCACCTAAATGTTGATCCTAATTCAAGCTTGGTCTTTGTAAGTGCAATTTGGCATGCATGATATCTGGGAGAACATAAAGTGTGAAACAAATAAATCTCTACATAATCGTGTTTGTTCACAACAGTAAGTTCTACATGTACACTTTATTTCCTATACCTTGTAAGACGTCATATTCTCATGTCATGGGTAATTGTGACTCTGTGCATTTTTTTTAAAAGTTCATATTTAAAATGTAACGCTTAATTAGTTCACTAATATCGAAATATCTGATTAAAAGTACACTTAGGAATTCGTAAAATATATTTATATTTGTATAATCACAATAATGAGAAATTGTCGATTTTGTGGAAAACTAAGAGATTCTAATTGCGAATAAAATATCAGTTTTATCTAAATTCTAATGCCAGGGTTACTGAATATCTGGTCATTGAAATTCACCATGTTTACTAAGTTGTTGTTTACATTTACAATAACACAATAGCACAAGACATGTTTACGTGATTTACTAGGGTAGGTGGAACATTTTGTTGTCGAATCATGAAAAACAACACAAAGGTCAAGGTACCTGAAGCATAGGTAAAGACATTTTGTCTCCTGTAATGAAGTCATGCGGAACTTCTGCTTAATTCTTGTAAACAGCTGAAAGGTTAGGGTAAGTTCTCTTTATTATAGGCCACTAAAAAGTACCATTTCATAAAACTGACACAATGTGGCAACTTGAGAATCAATGATTTCCATTTCTAATATGATGCCTAACTAACTAACTTTGGGGGCCTTTATAGGACGGTATTGTTAAAAGTTAAACTAGCTGTATCGAGAGTTTTTTTTCTTTCGATCAGACAACCAACAATACATGTACATTTCACTGAAAATTGTTAAAATACCAAGCATAGCCACTGAAAATGTAATTTGGGGTCGATTGTATCCGGAAGTAGTACAGCAACAGGTTGAAATCGTTGGTGGGCTGATTTTGGGTGCGGACCCAAATATCAATTTAGTGGGATTCATCGTAACGTTATTATGTGTACAGTTGCACCATAGACCCTACATCCTACACGTGTAGGGTCTAAGGTTGCACAAATACATTTACTCACAGGTGGTTTAATACGATATTATGAGTAAGTCTAAAAATGCAGTTTCAGAAAACGTTCCCGTTGCACCTAGTATAGCTTTAACTGAACACATTTATTTTCCCGTAAATAACATTATTTTATTTATCTGGGACGTGAAAAAATGTACACCAACACATCAACATCCCGGTTATATGTACAAATACTTCGCTAACATATATAGAAAACATAAAAACATGCACAAAAATATTCAAAACACTGAAAAACAAGTATTACATAATACAGTGCACCATAGAATAAATACTTATAGATATAACACTTTCTAAAATCCCATCTGTTAAAACAAAACTAAACATTTTCGACCTTTCGTGCAAAGTTGTCTGTACATGTGTGGATCTAAACGACTGCCGAGAGCGCCAACAAGCGACAGCTTTTAGTCATGATCGCGAGAGCTCCTCCAGGGAGAAAAATGCGGCGACTTCAATCGTATCATTGCAACGTGTTCTAAATTCTCTCCTCTCCATCTACAATGCGGTTGTAGACCATGCTATTCAGAGGCATGTATGTTTTCCTTCGTGTATCCATGTAGTACACGGGATCGTTTACAGACGTTGGATCAAAACCCTCCTTCACCATCTCCATCTTAGTGTATTTATACGTCCCAGTTATTGGCAGTGAGTCTCTTGTTCGGATGAACCTTGGACACGCATAAAGAGGCAAATATTCGGTAAGATGTGTGTAAAATTCACGGAAATCAAAATTGTTTTCGTCCGCAAGTATAGCCGCTGCCATTCCTGCTCTTCCCTCGTGACCTGGAACAGAAAAATATACACCAGAACTGTGTAAGTTGTCACATAACTGAAGCCCCCCCCCCCTCCTCATTTTGAAGTAGACTCACTTTACATGCACCAAAATACAATTTGTAACATCTTCAAGCTTCAAATGGTTAACTTCTATAATATTAAAGCAACAAGACGTGCAGGCATGCAGTAATTTGTGAATGGTATGTAATGTGAGAAGTTTAACGAATCTAGTAGTTTTAACTTTTTTGGCACATTTTCATTGATTTTTCCAGATAAAAACACCAAACAAAATTAAACCTTTACTGGCCGGACTCGGAAATAGTTCAATCCTTCTGATTACTTAGAATGCATGTACCTCTCCACTCATTATTGATGGTACTATGCACTCTGGCTTGATGTTCTTATGTAAACAACTGTGAATCAGGTACAGACCTGATTAATTGTTTGTCAACAAAGTGACAGACAATTTGTGGGACCTTGAGTACAGTAATTATATATACATGCTTCACCGACTACAGCCACAACCACAATTTAGTCGAAAAGAGAACTCGAACGTTATGAAAAATATAGATGTTTATTACTTCACGTTACAGCTACTGTAGCCTTGACCATTCATTGCACTGAATTGATATGGTAATAGGTCATAGGTCATAGGTCATAGGAGACCGGATACAAGTTAACACATGTCTTAAATACTGACCTGGGACAGACACACCGTACACATTGACTTCGTTCACACCGGAGAATGCCATTATTACCTGGGCAACTTCGTTTGTGGATACGTTTTCGCCTTTCCATCTAAAACATTTAAGATAATAAGAAAATAAACAACAACAACAACAACAACAACAACAACAACAGCATCAGCATCAGCAACAACGCAGACAGACAGCCAAACAAACAAACAAACAAACAAACAAACAAACAAACAAACAAACAAAACGTCACCCGGAATACTTATCAGATGGTAACAGACCATTAGAGTACAATATGAACATACGAAACCAACCAAACATATCCACAGTGTAGTTTACTGTTGCCTACCTAAACGTGTCTCCAAGACGATCAAGGAAGTAAACGTAATATTCCTTATCCATGGCTAGTATGTCACCCGTATTGAAATACAGGTCTCCGTCTGTAAACGCATTTCTGACAACTTTTCTCTCCGTCATTTCTTTATTTCCTTCGTATCCTTGAAATGGAGCTCGTTCAGTGATGGCAACCAGAAGTAAGCCGGCTTTTCCTAGGAGAACAATAATGGATTATTCGAGTTATTCTCATTGGTATTGTCGATTACTAAGAATTATGGAGATAATTTTCTCACTGAAAGTGTGGGAAAACAAGTGCCACCACACGAGAAAAATAATCCCACATATTAATAGTCTAAGGTGGAATATCTCATACCCGTTAATGCACTTGTGTCTCATACTCACCTGCAGACAAGTATAGAATAAAATGTCCCTAAATTGTGTGAGATATTCAAATTCAGCCTTGGGGCGGGGGGGGGGGGTTCTCTTTAATCCCCTGTGTACTATTCTGGAGTGAAGTTGTTTGAGCCAAAAATCCGTTTTCTGGATTTTCAATTCCAGTGTTACAGTAGCCAATGTGATGGTTATTTTGAGTAGAACCTCAAGCAACCAACTGATTGTCTTAAGTAGAACAGAGGAACGCTGGGACTGGCCGAAATTAAGCGACATAAAGCACGCCTGTTGCCCCCTGTCCTCGAAATGGTTATTCTGAGTAGAACCTCAAACAACCAACTGATTGTCTCAGGTATAGTAGAACGGAGGAACGCTCAGACTGACTGAAATTAAGCGATAAGTTATTAAATACGGGCACATTTATTTTGCATAACACCATGCGGACGAAAATTCGACAGAGACATATTTCTTGACTGTGGGACACTATACCGGCAAAAACCATATTCCGGGATGAGATAGACTAGGTCCTGTAAAATTGTTTTCTTTATATTCCATGATCATTACAGATTAATAATCATTGTCAGGGAAATAGTTATGTGTGATTCCCCAATGACTTCGTCCCAGTTTCAACTTGTTCAATTTCCCCCTCGTCCCTATCTCAACTCGTTCCGCTTATTAACCCATCCTAATTTTTCATTCTCGACTAGTCATACCATGATAACTTTCTTCATAACATTAACGCCAGGGTACGGTCTGAGCCCTCGGGCGGTTCGAGATAAAGTTACGTCTACGACTCTGTGATATACCCACATTACCGACACTGAGTTTGCTGATTGCTAAAATGCATATTTTGCGACGTCAAGTCGAGGATGAATCGAAACACCAACTGTTTAAGAAATTCAAAGGAAAAAAATAGTGGGCCCGATACTGTTTTTATGACAAGTTGAAAGTTGGGTATAAGTTGAAGAGAGTCGAGTTACTATGGCACGAGTTGAAATGGGGGACGAAGTGATAGGGTACCGATCTGTGCTATCCTACCGTGTTCAACGGGAATACATCGACCGTCTGGTCCTCTAGTTGGTTCTGCCTTGTCATACTCGTACTCCACCAACTCACATTTCATCAGTCTCTAAGAAATCGAACAATAGTAATGAACCATTAAAGACTGGAACAACCTAGAAGAATACCGATTAGTGCTTGACTGAGCACCCTCTCTCCCCATCGACCATAGCTATTGGTTTTAATATTCTACGTATTATACAGATACAGATACAGATACAGATACAGACATATTACGATAGAACGAAACACAACAACACAAGGCCTACATCGAACATCAAATTTATCTCGGAACATAATTCGATATATGTGGGATCAATTGTTACTGTAAACCCAGATAAGTCGAAGCGTATACCTTCAAGAAAGGTGAAATACATCCACAGGCACCGATTTTATTATCGGGGTTATAGAAAAAAATATTGCCCTCAGTCGCACCGTAGAATTCACCCAGGAATGGTATTGCAAAGCGATGGGCAAACTTGGTCCAAATATCTGGTCGAAGTCCATTGCCAATGGCCATCCATACGTTGTTCTCCTTGTCCTTGTCACTCTATAGGGAGAAGTAAACCATATTATATAAATAATGCAGTCAATGTTCAGATTTGACCAATACAAGCCAATACCGGTAATACCCAATAATAATGTACCTGTTTTAAGGCACTATGATAATCAGCTGATCGAGTGATCCCATCTAATTTTAGCAGTGTGAAATTGCAAAGATAGTAATTTGCCAAGGGGTGAATTCGTTATGCCCTAATTAAAACAACTGAGAAACTAAGATTTTCATTACCAGAAGAACTCTATTTCACAAATTTATGGCCCAGTGGTGTGAGCCTTGACTTTTGTCTTGATTTTAATTCAGGATGAGATTGAGTTTTCTTAAACAAAGAAACAGCATAGTTTGGGAACTCTGTTTTGCTTTCGAGGTGAATACTATTCCAATTTCGATGTACACCGTGACATATATACGCGTCGGTAACTTCAAACGTATTAACTTAACTAAATATCCAATTACTTCACGATTTCCGTTTTAAAAATACGAAGTAGTGAAAATCATAGCTTATAATTAATTACCTCGGGTTGAGCCAGTAGATAGCGGCAGATTTCACCAACGTAAAACACAACTGTAACATTATGCTTGCGAACGTCTTGCCAGAACCGACTTGCTGAAAATTTGGGTGCAATCACCATTGTTGTGCCTTGACAAGAATGAAAAATAACACCAAGAATTGGTCACACACCTGCACATTGACAACTAAATACCTAAGAAGACATTAAACACTAAAAACGCAACTAAATAGCCGTACCCTGGCGATCGAGTTGCCATCAAAATTTTGCAGTATATAATCGTGGCTTTGTTTTATCGACATACATTGGTTAGGTATATCATTTCAATGAAGAGGTGAAAACCCCGACAAACAAAAAACCTCGTCGCAAAACACAGACCTCTTTACGGCACTGTAAAAACGTAACCCCCCCCCCCCTGCACATTTCGTTGCGTCAGCAGAATTATGTGTTCAGGTTTACGGGAATTATAAAAGAAAAGAAAAACAGATAACAACACCTGGTAATGACCATAAACAGACAAATAGGCTTAAAAAATTTTTTGAATATGGGATCATATCTCTTCGACATGGAAACTCACCTAGGCGCATTCCATTTGCTAGACTGAGCATAATACCAGACGAGTGGTAGAAGGGTAAACAGATGTAAAATATGTCGTCCCTTTTCAATTTGAACACACTGAAGATATTTGATCCACCAAGATGTCTCGTGTGAGTTATTTTTCCCGCCTTCGGCAAACCTAAGTATGAGGGTGTGAGAATCATTTTAAGTGTGATGCATGGGATCTGAAGCGTTCTCTGAGCAACGAGTTCAAAGAACAAATATAGAATGAGTAGGGTTATCACACTTGATTGTTGATTTGTCTAAATTTTTTCAACATTGTGAGATCTCTCATTCAGCTCTCCGCGTTTGATAGCAAGTCTGGTTAGAATTGTAATAATGGGAATTGGAAACAATACTATGATGTCTTCGGTAAAATCAAAACAAAATTTCTTTTTACAGAAACCCAATGTCGCGCCTTTTAAAGGTCCAAGTTTTTGTATCAGTGTTATCTTATCAGTGTACCCATAAGACTGTCTAGGGTCATTCTTTTTGTCTATACCTTAAGGCCTAAAAAAAAGTTGTGTGGTTCCGATTACGCTCAATTTTAGAATAGGTGGGGTAGGTAGATTTTTTTTTTTTTTTTTCATGTGTGAGTGTCTAGTTCAGGTAGTTATGTTTTCTGTTATTTCCCATCGTCGCAAACCACGGCCTCTTTTACGGTACCGTCGAAACGTGCTGTAAGCGTAGTAAGGCGGAAAAAATAGCTCTGGTTTGCGAGACTGGTTGTTTTCCTTATGGTCTCTATACGTGTTATTGGTTTCTTCCCATCAGATATACAGCCATTACAGATTGGAAGAACATTTTTATATTGTCTTTTGAAGTTGATGTCAGTTTCCGCATCCACTATTTCTCGTGAGACGTCACAATTTTCGTGTTTTTTTCTCAAATACATAAAAAAAAGTTTAGGATCGGCTGTGAAAAATTACATGGGGTTGGGTAACCGGAACCAAACAATTATTTTTAGGCCAATTGTAATCCTAATCTGTGAACTGGGAATTAATAACTACCTACCAGTTGTTCCTGATGTGTAAATGTAGACTGACACGTGATTCGGACGGACCCCTCGCCTTCTCTCTTTAGGTATCGGCTCATCCGAGCAAGTTTGAACATCGGATGTGATGTCTCTGAATTTCCCTGTCCCCGCCTTGTGATCTCCGTGAACCCAGACTTTGATGTCATTTTCTTTAAGATGATCGGATATTTCTTCAATCGCAGTAACTAAGCCATCTCCTGTGTGTAACAAGAACAGACGAGAGGATGGCACAACGTTTTATTACAGCTCAGACCACTATTACAGAACGCTACAGTAATCTGAGATTACATTATTGTCTTATGAAAGAAGGGGTGTAAATGTCACCCCAGATAATCTATAACTATCTGCACTACGTCTGTCTGTCTGTCTGTCTGTCTGTCTGTCTGTCTGTCTGTCCGTCCGTCCCTCCGTCCATCCATCCATCCATCCATCCATCCATCCATCCATCTATCTATCTATCCATCTATCCATCCATCTATCTATCTATCTATCTATCTATCTATCTATCTATCTATCTATCTATCTATCTATCTATCTATCTATCTATCTATCTATCTATATGTCTATCTATCTGTATACCTATATGTCTGTCTGTCTGTCTGTCTGTCTGTCCCTGGATTTGAACACACCCAGTCCCATATCAATTGTGAATACTATAAATAGACCTCGACAACCAACAATAACAGAGGTATAATAAAATGTTTATAATTTATACATTATGACTGATGTCATCCCGAAATATATCATTTGTTGTAAACAATTTAGGGCCTATGCCAGAAACCACCTGACCTTGCTTGTTTAAAACCCAAATATATAAAGCATGAATATTTGCTTCCAGGTGTAGTATTGTTGGCAATGTTCCAATAGTCTAGTTTACCTCCATTTTGAAACACGACAAATGTTGTCTTTGTACGCGCATCGAAATTTGACATCGTCGATTGTGGTTGAGATTTACTAGTACTACGGGCATTGATAAGGTGGGGAGAACGGTGCGAGTAAATATTATACATGTTGTCGATGAATCATTCCAAACAACAAAATTCACCCCGTCACCCCTGCTCATTTCCATATCCGTTCACAACCTCAGTTAACCTCTCACCTTGTCCAACAATGATATGGCTTACATTGGTGGCAGCCAGACAGTGAACGAGCGATGTTTTTCTCAGATTGTAATTCAGTAACGCACATTTGACTCCAAGCTTAGCACATCCAAGCCACGCACATAAGTAGAAGGGCTCGTTGTACATAAAAATAGCCACAGTATCACCGCATTTCAGCTCTTCTCCGTACATAAAGTTAGCAAACTGGTCTGACCATGTGTTCATCTGCTTATAAGAGTGAACTTTGTTGTTATACACTATGCATGCTTTGTCTGGGTGCCGTTCCACTGATTCCAAAAAAATGTCGACCAAGTATTTGTCATTCTTTACACAGCTACGGACAAACTTTCTGATCTTGAGCAGAGTAAAGAGATACCGAACATCATAGAATAACCACGGGTAGTGTAGACGAATGAACACTCCTACTACAGCAAATATAGCTATCAACGTGTACCCAACTCGTTCGTCCATTTTCAATTGTACTGCATCATACGCTTGTAGGTGAAGGACCGTCGAGTTCTTTAGTTGAAAGTGCAAAGGTTATTTTCAGGGGGTATTCTGATACTTTGAAATGTCTTACTCAATTGTTAATCTGCAACCTTGGTTTGTTCATTTTGTAGTTTTATACATGGCTCGCATCAAAATACCTCCAAAACTATCAAAAATGACGCCCCCCCCCGCCAAAAAAAACCCAACCAAACAAACCCCAACAAACAACAACAACAGCAAAATAAGTAATTGACAACCGCATCACACACTAACTGTCCAAACAAGCAGATAGCATTCCTTTGTAATGATTGAGACAAACACACTTAGAGTGATTTATACAATACAATACAATACAATACAATACAATACAATACAATACAGTACAGTACAGTACAGTACAGTACAGTACAGTACAGTACAATACAATACAATACAATACAATACAATACAATACAATACAATACAATACAATACAATACAATACAATACAATACAATACAATAAATTTAACCAACAGCAGGTCACATAGTTCATAGAAGATCCTGACGCCGGTATCCTGATCTCTCCCCGTTTAGGTTATAGTGTATTGTTAAGTTCATCAGCGAATAAATACACTTTGTTGTTCTCGTGATTTTGTGTATTCTGCACATTGCTCACACGAACTATTTTAGAAGGCATGTCTTCATTAGCAATTACCCATTGCCTCATCCGCATTCAAATATTGTTCGTGATAGGATATACGTTCTCAAGAAAAGTTCCCGTCATAATCAATCCGCATCTCTCTAACCTCCCCGTAGACTTTCGCATACTAGTAAATTATCTCGTTGGTTGACAACGATGTTGTGGCTTTGATTTCATGAGTGAAAAAGTCAGATTGACTTTGAATTGTTGAAGAATGAATGGTTCCCTCACTTTAATACTAGGTTGGTAGTTCAGACAATTCCAACACATAGATATTACATCGTAAATTGGTTATAGCTGATGACATTACTGACCAAAATAAGTAATCTCTGGCAGACATTTTCTGCTTTCCTAGATAGCCTTGTATCTTTGACCTTTTTCGCAGTGATCAGGTATTCTTAATTTTCATGAGCATATAACCTAATTTTTAAAATAATTGATTATGCAAATAATTGTCATTAATATTCGAACTTCAAAAAAAACTAATTAGCTCCACAAAATAGGATATGTATACTGAGTTATATATTTGAAACCAGTGTTTTTTGAGGATCTTTGCGATACACTGGCAGAGAGACAACGTAAAGAAATGGATGGCGCCCTCAACGTGAGAGTCCGTATTGTACATGACATGACATGTCATGTCCTGATAGCTGCGTTAGACGCACATCTATTTCCACAAAGCAAATATAATGATTTGATGCCCAAACTAAGAGCCATTTCCGTACGTTTTCTTCACATATAATTCATGACTATATAATGTACTCCCATTCTTGAGAACCATGAATACAGGGAAATACATATCGGTCGTCGGGGGCGCCACCATTTTAATATCGGCGCTACTGTGAAGAACAGAATTTTCAAATTATTACAATTAAATTTGTACTTCCTTACCCATAAAAAGTAATACCAATCGATAATAAAAATGCCAGTGCTTTTGAAATAAAAAGGAACTATGTTTACGAAAACGCAACAAACAAACAAACAAACAAACAAACAAACAAACAAACAAACAAACAAACAAACAACATATAAAAACGAACAAACATACAGGGTAATTACAAATTGCTAGAACAAGCATGCTTAGAGTGTACATATTCTTACCGGGCACAATTGATATAAAGATCAACAGGAAGGCAGCAATTCCGACGATTTCTGAGAATCTCGCTCGTTAAGTGTTCAATTAAATTTGTTTGAATAACTAATTTAAATCTTTTAAATGGATCAATAACTGATTTTCACAAATTCCTGTGTTATATTGTGCTGTGTATGTGAAGTAGATCTAGCATTCTGCCGACATGTCTGTATACACAATGTATATAATGACTCAGAACCTCTTTCAGTGGTCTGAGATAATGAGTGTCAATGTGTTTCTGTCTTCACATTTGAAATGTTCGTTTATTTCGAAAACTGTCGTGTCTACCATTCTCCATGGGGGGGGGGGGGGGGTTGATTGTAGGGTATACCCCGCGATAGGCCTGTCTGCATATGTTGAACTCTCCTCACCGTACTATTTTGTAACGGACTGTACAACAGCATCAAGCGCAAAAATATGCAATGTGTTTATCATGACATATTTAACTTGTGCCATATGGTGCTACACTAAGACTAAGGGAGCCTTCAGTAATTCCGGGGGGGGGGGTGAAGGCCGTTCTGTTGCATAAATTGTAAAAAAAAAAAAAAACCGAAAAAAAAAATTAAATATTTTAAAAGTTAACCTCTCAATTTTCTTTCTCTAGAACACAACACAACCCACCCAGATCCCCACCCCCCACCCCACCCACCGTTGGTTAAAACGCTGTCAGAGGTGAAAAGGGACACGAATCTCAGAATCGATTGGAAGAAGGACTTGGTTCCATGCCGCAACAATGCACATTGATAATTTTAAAGGCATTGGCCGTTTCCCATAATTACCACTAACAGTGAATTCGCGTGAAGGCACTGCATTGATTAATTCTCGTGCTTTGGTGTAATTGACAGAGCTTATGCCCAGAACTGCCAACATCGTGAGGACCTAAGACCAAGCTATTTCCTATAGTCGACACACAGGATTGAGGTCAACATCCCCACTCCCGCACATAATCTCTAATATTTTACCATACTGCTCCTCTTCATTCCTGTGAGACCTACTAGTCTCCTCACACTATCACTAATAAATAATTCACTATATGGTTATCAGTAATGATTTGACCAATATGACATTGTTATAATATTACAGAACAACGATTGCAGTGGTGGGATGTGTCAGCAGTTGGGCGTCAAAATAACAAAATAATGCAAATTTAGATAGCAGAATGGGTCAAGTAAAATGTGACCCTCTTTCTAAAATGTGGCTGTTCCCGGCAAACCGGTTTGTAAAATGTGATTCCACTAAGTACACCCCCCTGTAACTACTGAAGGCGCCCTAAAGACCTGGCAGTAACGGCTGGCCTTACCATTAATCTGGCAACATGTACATGTGCATAAATCTACACGCTATGTAAAGCTTAAAGTGACGTCATATTTAATAAAACACTTCTCTGGTTGACAGAGAACAAACCCACCAGTTTGCAGATTTGGATATTCCGAGTTTGAGTCTGTGAATTAATCCAAGTATTCCAAGGTAACCAGTAATTCATCTCTTTATTCCAAGGTAACCAGTAATTCATCTCTTTCTGGTATCATACAAAATCGTACATAATCGAATTTAGGGTCAGTTTGATGATGGACAACGGGGACTCTTTGATTTACTAAAATCTGGGTAATAGTGCTATGGGGAAAGAAATCACTTGGTGATAAAAACTCACATGCACAAGGGCGTAAAAATCCATGTACACTCCCCACCAGTACATTCATTCTATTCGTGAATTAAACCTCAGACGTTTTAACATAACCATTTTAAAATTTCACTTGACCTGTACGTGCAACATGTAGACCATTAGCAATTATCATTTATGTGATTATTTATAGTTGATATAAATTCAACATTAATGTTACGACAATGAAATTTCGTTCTGTATATGATGGCAAGAGTTTTACGAGGACGAACCCTACAAAATTGTAATACTAATCAGACGCGTGAGATAAATCGTGATTGTGCTAAGGATGTTGTGTTTGTGATGTCAGCCACAACTGTTGACGTTACCCACGGACACTGTTGCATTCAAGCATTTAATCAAACATATGCAAATAATCCAACATGGCTGACACATCCATGACACCTTACCTTGTGTGTTCTTCCATAAACCCTCCACCGTCTATGGTACTACAATGTGATATAGTGTGTCCTATTATACCATACTTTTTATAGGTATAGTTATTTGTGAACTCTGACTTTCGCCTGCTTGAGCTGAGAGGAAAACGTAGCTAAGTCACAAGCGGTGAATCGAGGAAACCGCCACTACGGACTGCATGGCCAGGAAATGGCTGATGGCTGGGGAATGGTTTTCTGCTACTCTCCTCCCCACTGGATGATTGAAAATAGGAATACAATGTAAATCATTGTACATAATTTGATAATGTTCGTATTGATGTTTTTGAGTTAATTTCTAAGTTCTTTTTCTAGCAAAGAGTTCACGTGGTATTGGATTTACATAATGGTTATCGCTAAGCTGGTCTTCCTGTGTTTGTGTACAGCTGTAACAGCGTCTGGTGAGTCTGTGTGACGTCATAGTTAGAAATGCTATGTATAGTTTGTGATACTCTACAAAAGTTAGCTTGGTTGAATGACAATTCTCATTTTAGGGAATAAAGGCACAGCACAAAATGATTTTAGTAAATTTTTTATTTAAGGAGATAAGCAGTAAGAACCTTCAACATTTGGTTGTCGGTGGCCAAGTGGTTAAACCACTTGCCTCTTACCACTGCTGTAGGGGCTCAAACCCATTCAGGGTTTGAATAAATTTACCATGCTGTAAGTAAGAAAAGTGTCGTTCAGTTTGACTATACCGAATAACGCGGGTTATCCCCAGGTTTACTGGTTTCCTCCTGCACTAGAATCCACTTCCTGTTATTGGGCAATACCTGTTGGATGGTAAATAAATAAATAAATAAATAAATAAATAAATAAATAAATAAATAAATAAATAAATAAAAATTTGATATGTACAAGTGACATGTGTGTATTCCTTTCTCATTGTATTGTTGATTTTGATATATTATACACATACAGAATATTATTCAAATTACGATATATTTACCTTGAAATACAACCCATGATTGCAACAATGGTAGATTTTGCTGTGTTATTATCATGGGAAATTGAATGAAGTAGCTTTTGATATAGATAGTTAAGTATAGGTTTTAGTTTAATCCCGTTTTAACTCATATATACAATATATACAATTTACAAATAACTACTAATTACCACGCGAATAATAATATTGTCAAACACATGTACCATCACTTCTTTAGTAAGTTTGTTTTCCATTTTCATGATAAAAATAGTTTCAATGTAGAATGAGGTTACATCTAATTTAAATAAATCATTTCAAATGCATTTACATAGAAGAAATAGAGTTATAGTATCACAATTTGTCCCTATGTAGTGACAATTACGCTGAACGTATGTTATTAAATTTATATGCATTACTCAGAATTGTGTCATTTTTTTCTGATGAATATCCAACATTTGAAGCAACTTTCTTGATAATGCATGCGAACAAAACGTTTTATATACCCTCATTATCGTTATTTTTCAATACTTCGCTTGTTTACTCTATTGACTTTTTGCAATCTTTTATTCTACAGAGTATTTTGAATTTAATATGAATAAAACTGAAACCAAGACATTCAAGTGTATTATGTGTAGCGATACGTTTAGTGGCACTGGTCCCTGTGCAGCCAAACCTACAGAACCTTCCCCGGACGTAGGAGAAGTGAACTGTGATAAATTCTGCTACGTGAGTATCATGGGAGAGTTCAGCTGACTGAAAAATTAGCATAGTGTCAGATACAAGTGTATTCACAAAATAGTTTGTAGACGCTACCTAGTGCCATGCACGAACCCCCAAATCATATCAAGCGACCAGACAGTCACTTACAATAAAATAAAATACTATGAATGAATCATTCCTAAAAAAAATGTTGACAAGAATTTCTTCCAGTCCACTGACCTCTGTGCCAAGATGAGTCATTCAACTTAACTTCAGGTTAATTATGGACAAATTTAAAAATGTTGCAAATCCAAATAAACGCTAGATTAACGGTGATAGTTCTTCATAAACTGTTGATGTAATTCGAACCATGCAGGCGCCACCAATACTTGTAGCAGTGTATTGTAAAATCGTTTACGTGGGACATTACTCTTCTTTACATGGTTTCTTTGGAGCTGCTCTCGTTAAACAGCATCATACAAAATGGCTTAACACATGTAAAGTGTACATGATTTCAAATTAAGTTACTGAGGTGCCATTTTATAACGCAAAATCATGCTTTAATTCAAAATCATATGCAAGCTAAAAGTGGTAATCAATAAAGTGTACGAAAGGCAGAAAAAGGCCTGATTGGAGTTTTCCCTTCAACTATTTCTGTCTGTATATTCTCACAGGTGAAAGTGGTCAAGGTATTTGGAAAAATAAGCAGAATAGACCGTGGATGTACAGATGATTGCAAACCATCTTATGGTTGTGGATCATGGGCGATATGCAAGACGTGTTGTCAAGGAGGGCATCTCTGTAACGATGACACCGGCTTTTAGACATTCAGAGATACACTGTCACACGATAAATATAAGCACATGTACGAACACTTTACGATAGATGGATTTTTCTTTTGAGAGGCTAACATCTTATGTATATTCCATTAATTTCATTCATGAACTGAAATACTGATACGATGTCAATGAAGGCAAAGAATGTCGCTTAATCAATAAGCAATAACTCGATCGATTAAGCAATTAATTAAGGCAATGCATTCATGAAATGAAAACATCTTCAGATTTTAGTTTGCAAATACAAGTAGTCACACAGACGTAATGTCACATTAGGTTTATGGTATTAGCCTCTTTATCACAAACGACAGAGCTGTTGCACCATTTATAAAAGGCGAATTAGTAGTGAACTTACACAATATGTGCTGATCAAGAAGCTCAATAATTTAAGGTTAACAAAGTTAACTTCACAATTTGGGATGGGATTACTTCACTTCTTTGAATGTGTTCAACCATATAAATTGTGTATGGTTATGCACAACGAGCCAATTGCATTCTCAACGAAAAAAAACTCTACGTAAATGTCATCATATATACGAGTGTTCGAATGACTTTCAAGGCACAAAAATCACACATATCACCAGCTGCCATTTCGAGAAAAAAGACAGACCAAAATGGCTATCTTGGTAATGTCTATGTTAATAATACAGTACATTTGCATATATTATTGCTTAGCTAAAGGTATTTCATTTAATTGAATACAGGTAACATACTAACACATTTTGATTTCTGGTCGCTAAATTACTGAAAGGGTAGTTTTTAACATAATAGTACATTTTATTCAGAGAGCAAACGTACCAATACTGTACTGACCTCTATCTTCAATGTAAATGATTTTAATTGATACTCCTATTGTATAGTTTAGGTGATTAACCAAACGTGGTTTATATATTTAACATGATATAGACCTTGTGATATTGATAACTAAAAATGATATCAACTTTGTGACAACGATGCATGTGTATTACAATTTCTAAAGAATCTGTGATATATAAAACATATCTTCATCCCCTAGTGCAGTGTATGTCAATCAACATTTTTTATTTCTTTGCAATTCGTGGTTGCACACACACACACACACATACAAACAGACACACACACACACACAGACACACACACACGTGCGCGCGCATGTATGCATGCATGCATACATACATACATACATACATACATACATACATACACACATACATACATACATACATACATACAAACAAACATACATACATATCTACGTACGTACGTACGTACATACGTACGTACATACATACATACATACATACATACATACATACATACATACATACATACATACAGACAGACAGACAGACAGACAGACACCATGCACCATAAACGTATAAATGTTTGATAATCTTTATTTATAATGCAGTGGCAGTATTTTCCGCAAAGCGTATATGTATGCTTATTACTATAATGTAGAGTTTGACCTATAACGATACAACTTCCTTTAAATTGACACAAACTGGCTTTTAAGTCAAGTGACAAACCACATTCCACCTGCGGTATATACGCTTAATGCTAATGTCAATGTATATATTCTATAACATTACGATTGTCTTCTGGCGTTGTTAGAACAGTTGATTGCATAGTCCCGAACATGTTTTGATACGTATGATAAATTACATCAGCAGTTATTTTTTGTTTTAAAATTTAAAAAAAATGATAACAAAGTTGCTCTAATTAAAATATAACAATCTGTGGAAATATAATAATAATAAATGTTTACAATGAGGTTTTTCAACTTCATTCATTCTATGAAATGGCAAGAGATCATTACATCTACTGCCAGTCATCAACGGATTACTGAAACATGTAGACAGATGTATCGTCGAGAACAAATAATAATCACAGCTATAGAGTTTACCTTCGTAAATTTGAATATAATACAAAGGAATAGTGACGTAGTCCATCAATCAGAAATTAAACAGTTTCCAACATCAATTTGAAGGTCATGTTAACAATACCTGCATTTAAACATTTGATACAGTACCACACCCGTAATTGTTGTAACGTAGATGAACAGTAAAATGACACCGTTTATACGTGAAATCTTCCACTTTGATAAACCTAGACATAGCGCAGGCAGTACTCCAGATGCTACCAATACTACAGCTATGTATACCATGTTTACTTGACCTATCCAGACAATATGCCACCCTTCAATGGGTTTAACAATGGAAGAGATGAGCCATGGAAGTCCAAAGCATATCAGCACGTTAAACACATTACTGCCAGTAGCATTAGAAATCGCTAAGTCGATGTACCCTAAAATGAAGGCAGATACATGTTAGCATTCATTTTTGCTTCGATAAAAGGGAAGGTTATATTTATATATGGGATGGGATGTGTGTGTGTGTTTGTTTGTTTGTTTGTTTCTGTCTGTCTGTCTGTCTGTCTGTCTGTCTGTCTGTCTGTCTGTCTGTCTGTCTGTCTGTCTGTCTGTCTGTCTGTCTGTCCATCTGTCTCTGTCTGTCTGTCTGTCTGTCTGTCTGTCTGTCTGTCTGTCTGTCTGTCTGTCAATCAGTCAGTCAGTCAGTCTGTCTCTCTATCTTTGTTTTTCTGTCTGTCTGTCTGTCTGTCTGTCTACTGTCTGTCTGTCTGTCTGTCTGTCTGTCTTTTTGTCTGTCTTTTTGTCTGTCTATCTGTCTGTCTGTCTGTCTGTCTGTCTGTCTGTCTGTCTGTCTGTCTGTCTGTCTATGTCATCGTTTACTCAAACATTTAGTAAACACAGTTTTGGGGGTAATGGCTAGAACTGACCATGGTTTGGTAAACATACTATTTAATATGAATGAGCTATTTTAAGAATATATGCTTCAAATTAAATGTAATTTCGGTACATACATTGATGATAACAAAGTGTATGTGTCCTATAAAGTTGATGATGTAACTGCTAGTTGTAATGAATATAATTTGAATAATTAATTACTTTTAGTAATTAGTAATTGTCAACATACAAAATCCACTCCTGGCCATCGGACATGCGTGAACGACCACTAAATTTTAAATTGATAACATTCGCAAAACATGTAAATCCAAGATGTTTATAACTCAAAGTCTTGCCTGATTCCATGAATCCGAAAGATGACTTATAACTACCTTTCTTTGCTGCCAAGATAGAGACGACAAGAGTTGATACATTACCACCTATTGCTGCCAACACCAATCCACTTATGATATCAGGAATCATGAAGACATCGTCTTAATTAAGAAATACGATACAGCAATGCAGACATAAATAAATGGGATTACATGATATGGAGTTAGATATACCTGATATGGAGTTAGATATACCTGATACGAAGTTAGATATACCTGATATGGAGTTAGATATACCTGATATGGCGTTAGATATACCTGATATGGAGTTAGATATACCTGATAAGAAGTTAGATATACATGATATGGAGTTAGATATACCTGATATGGAGTTAGATATACATAATATGGAGTTAGATATACCTGATATGGAGTTAGAAATACTTGATATGGAGTTAGATATACCTGATATGGAGTTAGATATACCTGATATATGGAGTTAGATATACCTGTTGCACTAGCCTATTAGACTCTAGGCTTGTAGCGTTGATTTGTACCCACAACTCTGTAATGGGTCAGTTGACTCCTTAGAAATCAAAGCCCTGCCTGTTTCCACTGTAGTGGGTTTTTCAAAATATAAATATAGAGTGTCTCGGAATCTAACAGAAGTTTGGACACAGTACGATAATATGATAAAATCACAAATCACGTGAGATATACGTACCAATGACGTCCAGTATCCAGATCATGGCGTAACTAGTAATACCATACCATATTATGGACATCAGAAACGTCAGAGGAAACCACGACCGCCATCTTGGATTTCTACAGTCAGGAACAGTGAAGTAGAATGTAAAATTTAGAGGCATTCCCAATATCCATACACATTTCCCTGATATTGACTCGGGGACATTGAAGGGAGAGTATACTTTCGTGTCAAAATCTGTGATCTGATTATCTGAGAAAAAAGTAAACAAACAACAATGTGAAAGGGTAGGACTAATATAACTAGGCATCAGGTATCATCAATGAAAACGCTAATGGTTTTCGAGTTATGTTAGTGATAAAATTAGAATTCTTCTTGTAACTATACTAAGCGGTCGGTTCATTGTTTATCTTTTTGTTTTTTATAATATTGTATAGACGTGCACATAGATAGAACATCTTTCGTTGTGTAGTGTCGCGTAGTCAAGCCTAAAATACCAATATGTAGGGAGACAATGTGATTTTTGTTGTCTTTGTTCCTTTTCTTTAAACACACAAAGAACCTTTTATATTGACATAGAATCAACTGAAAATCACTTAGGCAACATGTGGAGCATTTTTAGGGCATAATTGTGACCTGTATTAATCATATCATATTATAATCGTAATATTACATACTGTTAATTCCTGTGTCCATTGCCATTCTGCGTTTACATTTAAACAATGTTAAATGTTGTTATGGATGGACTGAGATTAAATATATAAATTCCTTGCATTTTACCATCCACACTTTTGTCTTCAGCTTTCTCGTCGTCTTCGAGACTTCCATTTGCTCCATAGTCTTTGTTTTCTTGTTCTCTCACCAGATCGGTTGTGGATTCATCCTCGCACTTTATGGCAGCTTTAAATGCGGAGCTCATTCGGCCGTCAAAACACAAGAACAGGATATACCCACAGTACACTATTATCAACATCAACGCTTCATACCTACACATATATATATAAAAGATAAGCTTACTTACCATACGTTCCATGAAACATGTGAAACTACTCACATATGTTGGTGCTAAGCTGTAAATATAGTTGGTAATAAATGTTCGTGACTTTTTCCCCAAGCAAGTAAATCCAGAGAGCTGTAAACTGTGATCCTGTTCACCACTTGAGAGACGTTTTGGTTGTACTAAGCGAAATTATGTGTGACAGTAACATCTTGAAATTACGTTTAAATTGTAACTTCTTAACCAACTGCCATTTCAAACAATGTTATCGATTGTGTATAGACCATATGGTACCGTTTGCGTCAACTGCAAACCCTTCCTACATCATTTAGCATTAGGTAAAATAAAATAAAAAACGTGCCTTTTCGATAACCGGACCGATTCTACCCCTAAACATTTTTAAACATCTAAAACAAAAAGATAAGAAATTCTTTGTCCGTTTAACTACCTACCTTTTTTTCCTTGGTCATGTTATCGGAAACACCCAATTATTTTGTATACGCCTTATCATGTACACCATACGTTATGGAATCACTTCAGTAGCAATGTTTCTACAAGTCGATATTATTTCTATATGACTTGTCAACTTGATATATTCACTGTTTTATCTCTGTTGACAAAAGTCGAGAATCTACTCAAACTTACCAATAGATAATACCATCTAGCAGCATTAACACTGCAGCTGTGCATCCAATAAGGTAAAAAATTGTGTCCCTAGTGACAGGCCACCAATCGAATCCGCATGCCTAATAAAACAATTATCCAATTCAGAATGAAAGACAAGAAAAAAATACACATATGCATCTTAACAACCTAATTTGCATATTTGTAGAAGTTTGTTAATAATATGCGCCATGAATGACGTAATGTTTACGGGTTTTAAGCACATTCCTCGTGTTAGCTTGCATATTAATCATGGCAATTAGTAAACTCCCATAACATCATCATCTCCTGGACCAACACTATGAAGCTCACGCATATTAATTAGGCAAATTTGATTGTTAGTTAACAAAATTTGTTACTTTTACTTAAAACGGGCAAATATTTGTTATATGAAATATTGAAATATGGGATAAATTGTTTAGCTAATTGCACGTTTTTTGATTTGCGTCATTGGTATCATTAAAAAATGACTCTATAGCCTTCTGTCGTAGGCAATCAGACTAGGGGAGGACTTTCAGTTTATACGTATTTTGTTGGTCCTAAATTACACTGAAAATGTACAACGGACAGATATAGGGTGGAATCACCTTACACCGTATTGAAATATTGAACAAGCATACATGCGAAGATGTATCCGTATTTGCTGTCGATGTGTAATCCCAGAACAGGTCTGTTTGTGTTGCACTCTGACCTTGCTTGCTGTCATCGTCCTGGTATGATTCGTTTTCAGAACCGTGGCATCTATTTCCAGCCCACGTTCATGTTCTGTTCTTACTATCAATCTATGCGAATTGTTTGTAAGTTTCTAAATATACACAGAGACTTACTGTTGCAAAAAGCAAACCACAGCACCCAGGAACGACTGTAGCTGTGAATAACGACGTTCCAATTACAGTACCATACCCAATTGAACCATTACCAATTATGGCGCCTATGAGGGAATATATTATAATGGCATACGAAATTGTTCACTTACCCTCTTGCGCAACACCATGACATACCTTCCACAGCACACACATGCATAATATGCACACCCATCCACCAATTCCACTCACCCACACACACACACACACACACACACACACACGCACGCACGCACGCACGCACGCACGCAGGCATGTGCACACACACACAATGCACAGTGTGTTGTATTGCGTATGCATGTATGCTTGCATGCATGCATACATGCATGCATGCGTGCATATGTATGTATGTATGTATGTATGTATGTATGTGTGTGTGTGTGTATGTATGTATGTATGTATGTATGTATGTGTGTGTGTGTGTGTGTGTGTCTGTCTGTCTGTATGGATGGATGGATGGATGACCTAAGGTATATAATGTTTAATGTATCAAATTCTCCAATAAAGAATCAACTTCAATCTTTGCATGCGGTTTGCAACTGTACATCCATGCAATTGTGCTAGTTTTTAATCGGTGCATTCCTTATATCCAATTTAGTGTGCACAGTGTCCGACAAAAATAACCAAAAATCAACCGCTTACTTATTACGGTGATAAATAGTACACAAGCGTTACTGCCAATCGCCGAAAAAGTTGCCCCAGCAACACCTTCAGGAATGTTGAATTCTGGTAGGGTAACAAAAAATTGTATAAAGTTAATTTTGAAATCTGCATTTTGTAGGTTCGAGTCCCGCAACTGCAGTTTGTTTTTGAATGACTTAAGTCTTTTTAGTCAGATTTAAATAGTGATTTTACCCCAGTCAACACAGATGTATAACGTTGACATGGAAGGGTAGAAGTTGCTAAGTATGTGACTACTTCACGTACAGAGGCTGCAATGGGTTTCAGGCTCCCAGGGAGTTTAGAAAGTATAAAAGGCCACTGTGTTAACTTGGTGCGTGCTAGAGGTAATAACAATAAAGAACTTTGACCGCTGCATTGAAAGTGTAATTTTAAAATTAACACTATTGTTTATCATTATAACATGAATACACAAACCAATACAATGTGCATTGTCTAACATGATCAAAAGGACTTTAATCTCACAACTGACATATATTCATATCTCTTCACATGGCCCCAACCAAAGTCTATTCCTCTTGTTAATTAGCCGTTAACATTTAGTTTGGGGTCACTGTGAAAACTACCATAGACAGTCACAATCACCACATGTAGCAAGATATCTCGCAAAAATCAGACTAATTGCAGGTATGGATTATAATTTTTGGAAACTCAAAACATTTTACTAAAAGCTAGATGAATTCACATAATGCTTTCTGTATACTTATCTTTGGCCATGTAAATTGTTCTAGTACCACACATGATTTTCATTGATTATTGACACTGTCGGAATGTTTTGATATATGTGTTCTCATCAACTATCATTAAAAAGTCACTGTTGGCTTCATACCCATGTAGCTGGCTGATTGACGTTCAGTAAAAACTACTTACTTTCACACAAGACTTCTATAGAGGGTAGAAAGTAGCGTATTGACTCCAAAGAAAGAGCATACGTCAAGTAAATTAGTACAGCGATATGTATGATCACAGCACCATGGCGAAGCTCATCTTCAGTGAATAGGCGGGCTGGTAAGCTCCTTGAAAATGAATATGGAGTGCAGTTCATGTCCAATGTCAACTTTACCGTACAGTACTAGAACTCCTAATGAAATTTCTCATGGGACTTAAGTCAAAGTTCATGAAATTAAACAAAAACAAAATGAACAGAGAAATACACAATGGAATTTACAATCCAGAGTTATTTATAATCTGCTAAACAAATGGCCATAGAATTATTGTTCATGTGATTGTACTATTGTATTGGTGCTCACACAATGGTAAACGTGTCATGGAGTAATTATAAGAAACTGTCTTCTTAGTTTGAATTATCAGACGTTCATTCGAATAAAACATGTCCGTAACGTTCACATATTTTGATGTTTAAAAGTGTAATTTATAGATTTGGTTTACCTGTCACAAACGAACAATCTGTCAAACTGAGCAATCTGTGAAACTAGAGTTTGATCAGTGTAGTATGAATCACCCAGCATTGAAACACAATTATTATTAATTATGCGGAATTATTAATTATTAATTATTCATACCTATTCCTATTCATAACTTCATTGTGTTTGCCGTTTGCAATTCTCAAAACCTCGCAAAAATATATTCCTTTCCTGTGTACTCTTGTTTGTCTAGCGTCTATTATTTAACGCTTGCATGCCAAAGGCAAATTTTTTTAGTCTCCAGGCCTATATTAAAACGTAAATACGCAAATACAAAATCTGTCGCTAAACAAAGCTACAAACGGATCAGAGGAGAGGAGAGAAAAATACAGTACATACGATTTAATAGGGAACTTGCAAACCCGCCATGTTGAATGTTGTATCATGGGAAATGTGATAATAAATGCTAATCAATTAGCATTATGAGTAATGTTGTTATATTGTTTGTAACCACAAATGATCAATTCATAGTCACCCTGACCATTAGCATTTTTTTGTATTCACACTTTTGTCTTTTCTTTCGTTATTGTTTAACTTTGGTGAAATAAAGATTCATTCATAGATTCATTCATTCATTCATTCATTCATTGTGGGAGGTTTATTTTATCGGTAGCTCCAGATTAGGTAATACGATAACCTCAAATAATCCCACAGTCCTTTGCGTCTGAGCATGCTCAGTCCGGATTGCAAGTTCCCTATTATACAGTAGGTAGGTTTTCATTGTGTTTTCGACCCTGGACCTGTGGATTATTCTAATGTTGTCAAGAGTTAGCTGGCTATCGAACTTACAGAGAGTGGGCAAGGGGAGTCCCCAGTACAATTTGCGAAAAAAGTATAAATCACGAAAATAAAATTGCAATATCTATGAAATAAACATCAATTTACGAATTACGGAGAAATTAAATTGAAGTTTAACTATAATAATACACGTAGGCGTGAAATACTACAACGAGGGAGCGGAGCGACTTGGTGTTGGGTGGATTCGGGATGTGAGTGTCACCCTTCATCCATTGAAACTTTATCAAATTTTGCAACCAAAATAATATGCTCTCTGGTAATATATTTATGTGTCAGCTGATTTAAAATATATGTACACACTTCTGATCACTATAAAAACATTTAGACATAGAGAAAAAGTTTAATGCACAGTGTGTTGTATTGCGTATGCATGTATGCATGCATGCGTATGTATGTATGTATGTATGTATGTATGTATGTGTTCACAGCAAAGCGCCTCGATGGTTCTAGGACTTAGGGATTGACCTGACCTGATGATATTTAACCCTCGATCATTTTAGTTTCTGAGCAATAAGTGCTTAGTGCTGCATCGTCGTAAAACATAGCCTCTTTTACGGCACCATCCAAGACGCAGTGTCGCGGGAAAAATGTTTGAGAGAATGTAAGGACACACGTGTCATGATCAAAACCCCACCAATCATATCTGAAGACACACGAGTCACAACATGAATGGTAAATTTCATTAATTATGCAAAATGTTAACTAAACTTTAAAGACACACATTAACAACTTTATAGTATACGAGGGCTGTGTTTCCATCGACTTATGTACTCTAGGAGTCTAGTCGTTAAATACCCCGCGTGGGAGTGCAGTTAGTAAACTCATCGGCCTACTTCTCTCAAGTCTGTGTGGCATGGAGCAATTCCTTGCACATTGCAATAAATGTCCAAGCCCATCAAAAATAAGTGTATGCTAAAAGGTGTTGAATTACCATGCTAGGCATCAGAAATCTATGCTATTCCAGGTTTATTTCAACTACAAGGTTTTGTAGTACATTATCAATAATGTTTTGGTTCATTATTGTTTTAAAATATTACTTCATTATCGGCAAATCTTTTTTTATGGATAGACTGTAAAACATTGCCGGAAGCGTGTATCCCTCTCCTTTATAGAAAGGAAGGAGAATAGCGCCAACATCAGCTGACCCTTTAGTCCATTTATTGGGATGTCGAGATAAAGAATTGTCCAAGCCAAGACGATTCCCGTTCAGATTAGGCCTGGAAAGATGTGAACCATGTTAATTGTAAATATATAATGAGTGAAGTGTTGTGACGTTTGATTGAGATGTTCCTAGAGGTGTCTAAATTGCAGATTATAAGCTACACCTACTACCTTTGGACACATACACTTTGTTATCATCAGTGCACATGTTACTTTGACCTCTGCACCCAGCAGGTAGATCATGTATCTATACGAAAGATCACTGTAATATCTCCTCTTGTACATTTACAGTACTTGAACTTGGTACATCACGCATGTTTATATTCAATGCCAGGACAACTATCAGGACAGCAAAGCACTTACCATATGCGCTTCGTCCACTCATTTCCCCATGGACGAGCCAAGCAACTCTGCTTACGTTTTACAAGCGTCCTCCAATTTACTGAATATCATTAATTATATATGCAAATGCAAGAATTAAAACTGAACGCTACGTATCCGTCAACAAACTTTATGGGATATGTGAGCTATGTTATTGTTGGATTATTTACCAAATTATATGAAATTTGTAGCAGGCATTCTTCATATATAACTTAATTACTTAAAATCCTTCATTTATGCAAATGACGTATTAGAACTAAAAGCTATGTCAAGAAGCTTTATAGAACATATGACAGTTGCTGTTCTTTTCATTTAGTACTTTACAGGAAGTGTGTATGTGGGGCAGATGTCATTTGCTTGTTCATGATTGACTCTTCAGTTGTCTTCACTGAAGTATGGAAGGTTATTGTTGTGTTTCCCCACGGATCTACAGACTGCATGGCATGGGCTGGACAAACGCACACAAAAAGACCAAAGCGGGAGTATTTAAGTGATGCCCGCGTTGACCAGAAACAATTCTCTTTTTAAAATTTCACTTCACAAGTATCATCAAAGATAGCTAATAAAATCGAGATTACATGAACCTTCAATAATGTACATCAAACCTTTATAGATTTAATATCGTATCAATTTAACTCGAGTTTGAATTATATGGCATTCTGATGTAACAAATCAGCATGGCTTGTGTATATATTTAGGGATCGCTTCAGAGATCAAAGTATGAGAGGGTTGGAAAGATCAGACATTACCCGATTTCACTGAGTCAGACTTGTCTGATCGTTGACAAAACAACTAGACAACTACGCTAGTCGAGTGACACTAGTACTTGTAAAGCACGTCATCCGTTGACCTAAACTGAATTATACGGGTCTCAAAACTAAAGTAGAAGCAGAACCACCACTCAATTTTATAGAAAGTTTATTTTGAAATTATATATTGAATACAATTAGCCTTAAGGTCAGGGTTTGTAAAATCTAGTACTCAAAGGGTATGTATATTAGTAACAGCATTTTGAACAAGTTACAAATTAACAAAAGAGAGAGCGTGTGTGAATATGATATCATATTGTGTGCATCAGACATACACATTAACGATAACGTATATTCATGAAAGTTAAGGTAAGTGGATTCAAATTAACATATCAACGAAATTTTACTGTATTTTCATCCTTAGACAAACCTGATACCCTTTTCGGTGGATATATGAATGTAGACAAACAATCAAAATTACGTGTGTCACCGTCTATGCAACAAAGTCGATATGGCGTGTCGCTTTTTAACAGAAATATGACATTAGCATCACGGTTTCCCCAGAAGACTTTAGCGTTCATGAAATAGTGTTTGAAAAGTTACTTTAATAGTTGAGAAAATCTGACTCGTTTGAGCTACCATCATCTGTGGATTGCCTTATATATGGATAATTGAGCTCGGTAGTTCGATGCATGTACTGACCATTTTACTGAACTTCACATTGGCAACATCAATCTCAAAATGTTCCATAAATTGCCACGACGTGATATACTCAGCCACAATTTCAAAACAAAATGAATATGTTTTATACATAAATTCGGTCGACTCTTCATTTTCCGGCTTTGTAAGGTCAGTTGATATGGTCTTTGTTTTGCCTATAAATAGAGGCTTCGGTTTACTAAAATGAACACAAACTAAAACCAAGTGGATGGCATTGGATCCTCTGTTGCGCAAAACTAATGACCTTGTGATGAAGATAATGTAAACATTGGAAGTCCCAAAATATTACATTGCAAGATAATGGAACTCTACCAATATAACAGTCCATGTCGTTCAGTGGACTAGTACAATTTGTTTGTGTGTGGCCACCTGAAAAAAACCTACCTTCAGAAACACCTCCTTTTGAGACATTAATGTAACCGACATCGTTCAATATCTTATAAATGTTGTCAACATGTTGCAATAACAGTTTTAGTTTGTGTTTATCTTAGTAAAACCCGAATCTTTGATTACTGTGTCAGCACTATAAGTCATCTCTTTTAGCTCACCACTGAAACCAAATTTCAAGACTGGGAACACTGCAAACAATTTCGGTATTTGCACCATATGACAATATGACACAACCTGTCCTCTATCATGAAAGAGAGGTACGTTAGTCTAATTTGAATTTATTAACTAAAAGTGTGTTTTGTATGCTGTATTTGCTGTTGCATGACTTGCGTAATATTCTATGTGCTTGACTAACCATTATAATCAGGACATCACGAGATATAACCATTATATATATTTCCACATATTTGTCTTCATTCTGCCATTGAAAATACGAGTGACCTAATATGGACTATTATATCCCGAGTATCTTCCGGCTGAATGAAGAAAAATATTGGGAAAATAATACAATTTTAACTCCTTATAGTAAGTGAAATTTTTATGAAAAATAGGGACAAATAATGGCGTTTCGGCTCATGTTTCGAGCTCCGCAAATTAGTGACGTATTATAAAGTCAATATTTTCTGTTCAAAGACAATACCTTGACTTGTGCATGACGTAATACTTATTACATTCTAGTGTGAAATTGAAAGAGTATATATATATATATATATATATATATATATATATATATATATATATATATATATATCGATATTTCAGAGCATATTGCAAACCCCACATAAGTTGTTTTTACGTGAAACAAATTAAAATAATCAATTCAACAAGTGACTCAGTCAAACATTCGAAGAAGTCAATCATGCTGCAGTTTTGTCTTTTCGTATGTTTTGTGGATTCTTATGTTGGCGCAACAATATCAAAACTTGTTTTTAGACAACTTGTACAATTCTGCAAGTACTTTCTAATTCTAATATGCATTGATTTAAAATTTCCAGGACTTTTCCCAATATCAAATTATCTATTTTAGTGGCGGACGTTTCGTTTATTTAACGATGTAACATAACCCATTACTAGGCGGTCTATGAATAGCTTTTACTTTGGGTTGCATAATGATGCTGGTTTGGGGGAGCCTGGCAATTGGTATTATCTCAAAGTCTCTGCAAAAAAATAGGAGTAGACAAGACAGACATTAAAGGAGAGGTTTAACATAAATATTTGGCTGTCCATTTAACCAATAATTTCACAGCTTTAAAAGACTGTAACAGTGCATCTGATATTAGCCACTAAAGTTATGCATAGGGCTGAGATGCTCAAAAAAGTTTAATAATATCATGACCCTTACGGGTCAATGCATGTGATGGATGGTCTCCTCTCAACTGGGGTCCTAGGCGCTCTTGGTGTTTTGACAATTATTAGGAATCTTTTAGGTTATCAAATAGCCTTTAGGTAATAAGTCACGGCTTCGAAAGCGACATTTAATGCAAGGTGTAACAGATTGAGTATTTACATTACAGTAACTAGTATGATATTTAATATATGTAATATGTACAGTAGCTGTTAAATAGTGTTTCAACATCACTCTAAGCGAAGTCATAATAAAGGACGTTGGTAAAAGTGGGGACAAGAGAAAACGCCACAATACATGGTCCAGCCAGTATAGAAATGGGTTGTTCTTCTACCACAATGCAAAACACGATGACTCCCTCCCCTCCATTCAGTATATTCAAAAGAGGCTGAAACCCCCCCCCCACACACACACACACACACGCACATACTTCCAATTTCAAAACAGGGTGACAACCCCGTCCTAGGTAAAAGAATGATTTTTGACTACCAGTAAATATAGTTGTATTATTACTTGTGCATTTCAAACAGTAAATTTCGGACATGGAAATTGGGGTTGGATATACAGAAGTATAAATAAAAGCATTATCGTGCACAAACATTCAAAGTATTTATTGGTGATTACGTTTGTTTTCATCTAGCGTTTCTGTAAACGTCAAGAAGAGGGCGAGGTATTCATCTTGAACATCGCTGATCGTGAACGTGAAGCTGTCAAAGTCCAATATTCATTGAAGCATGGCCAGTACGAACGAGGTGAACAACACAAGGGATTTGTTGGTATGCGATGTGGATGGAAAGCCGGGTCATTCTATCATTCATGGATGGCTGAAGATAATTCAGAGGTAATTTCTGTAAATGGGTGTTTTGTTACCCTGATTATAATTTTGAAGTGGTCTTTATTATTAAAGATGATTGATTTGAAGTAACAATTATAGTAGTTATGTGGCGGCTAAATACTAAAATTAGTTAGTGCTATCATTAATATCATACCTTATACATCATAAGTAAATTCATAAGATGGTGAATTTTCAGTGACAATTTAAAACATTAAATGGACAGGATGGATTGAATAGATGGAGTGTGTGAACATTAAGGCTTATAATTATTTCGTTTGTGCATAGTTTACGTACATAAACTATAATTGCTGAGAACTATTGAGACCTTAACTATTGAGATTAAGGTCCAAATAAGTCTCTTGTCCAATTTACTCATACTCATGACGTAAGTAAGCGAATAAGTTATTTGCTTACGTAATTTATGTACCCCTAATTTGCTTTCTGGTGTGGTAGGTACGTAGGTAGGTAGGTAGGTAGGTAGGTGGGTAGGTAGGTATTGGGTGGTAAGCATCACAATCCCTTGGATGGAAATTCATCTGTGTTGCCAAACCATAGTATGGGTACAATTTAAATTTTTTTGTGTGTTTGTGTTTAGAGCAAAGGTTAAATTCGAGAGTAAATTTCCCTTTGGCGTGTGGTTGTTACAACTGGATTGATTGAATGTCAGATGTGTGTATGCAAGTTCATTCATACACGTGTAGTTTATAACTCGTATCTACCAGCTACCACATCACTTGTGTACAGGATTCACATCACGAAGGTCACGACGGTATCAAATTAACAAAACAGTTTGAGATTACACGAATACGTTCGTTTGTGTTACAACGAAAATCATAAACCGTCGCCTGGCTCGACAAAAATCTCATCAACATTGCTACATTTTATCGTTTGGCTACACTAAAATTCTTATCAACAGCGTTTCGTCAATTGTCTGGCATGACTTTCTTTGGCAAGCTACCACAATCTTGGGAGATCAGCGCCAAATGTATATGTCCCTGCCTGGTAAACCTAAGGTTGGCGCGTTCTTTGATATTTTTGAGACAGTCAATTGACTAAAATGTATCGATTGTAATTAAATTCTTGTCGTGCCAGACGATAACATGTGGAAATAATAATTAGATTTTCGAGAAGATTTACAACATCAAAGAGATATTTTGTCTAGCCAGACAAAAAACTGTAGCAATGTTAGTGGGATGATTGTCGAGCCAGGCGATGTTTTGTTTCAGGGTTTATATTAATCACACAAAATATAAATATTCAGTTATTCATATACATGTTATTACAGTACGAAATATCATGGTACTCCGTATACTGTGTATAGCAGTAGATCTGTTTGACCTTTGACATAATGACTCTAAGGTCAGGAATCAAGTCAGATGATCTACATAAAGTACTTAAAACTAGATGCTAGATGAGTATTTTCTTCTAGGACAGCGTTTGAGGACAGTATTTCATTTTCTTTTCAGACTGAACCTCAACCTAAAGAGGGCGTCCCAATGGTTGCATGGAAATTTGATTTTGGTGCATATGGTATAGATTCCGGACAAATCCGATGTTTAGCTGACCAATCCATCAAATGGCGATTGTTTACAACACTAGGATATAACGGACAACCATGGTCTATGGAGTGGTTCGGAGGTATAGGCTTTCTTATATACGAAGTCCTCTTATTGGACAATGCCAACGGATAATGACCTTTGGGACTTAAAAACGAGTCTCCAGACCCCTCAAAGTCACAAATCACTTGACTACTTGCTTCCAAAAATCTTGCTATAAAAGCAACTTTCTATTTCATGAACAGGTTGTCTCTCTTTTTTCTCTCTCGATCTTTCTGTTTTATATTTCTGTATGCCTCTAGGGGTTTCACAATAACTCCACACGTGCAACAAGCTAAAAAATCATTTATTATACAAATTTAGTTCACTGTAAAAAGAAAATCACTTGTGAATCTCACCGAAATGAGTAGGTCTACAGATTGTGACTGCCTTTTCACAGTCAAGGACTTGTTACAAAACATTTATTCCCTACGCCGCACAGGATTTTTTTTTATTTTGACAAGAACTTCTTCAATTAATGTGTGCTAATGAACACGCATGAACTCAAAAGTTATTCGTTCAGATGTTTTGCTCCTCCGAAGCAGACGATGGACAAAATTTAGTACATTTTCAAGATCAATTTTGAAATGATGAGTTGTTAATTTGTTTCAATCAAGTAAATATTGTTTCAATTCTGTTGACAACTAGGTCATAATAGTGAGTAATCTTTCCAGAATTCACAAAATGTGTGCCCAACTTTCACTTGTACGTGTTTTTTAATTACATTTCAATCAGATGAGAAGTCGCTGGCTGATGTTGGTGGTGCGTCTTATCTAATCTTAACGGCGTTTTTCCCAAAAGACGATCCTGGTGCTGGGCCGCCATCTCTACTGACAGAGGGTAGAGATGAAGACCTCTTCAACATCTCTATTAAACTTCAACGTCACGAGTTGCCAGTTGATAAGGTAATACATCGAGAGAATTGTTACAATTATGACAGGAAAGGAAAAGTAGTTTCAAAATACCATAGAAGTAGTTGTCCACATTTGCATCACCGTTTCATTAACAAGAGGGAACTGTTCAATGCACTATTATGGGCTTTTTCATTACAGGCTAATGATATGTCTGCAGCAGCAATGAAGAATGATGTTGATATGATGGAACACCTGGTTATATCAGAATATTGTGAACATGACCTCAAAGCATTGAATAGCACAGGGGTAAGTGACTCCTTAATCAGTTGGTGATTTCGTATTTGATGGAAAAACTTGGTATAATGACATCATTCTCAGCTAAACCAACAATCACATAGAAGTGGTGAAATGTGTAGTATCATATCTATACATCCGGTGTAAGACATGTACTTTAATAACCAACTTGCTATCAAGACTGGGCATGCTCAGTCACAAAGCACTGTTGTGGTGCTAATAACTAATCTTTGACAGCGAGAAACAGAGCACTCCCTGAAGGGTCTAGGTAACACTAATGTTGTTACATACGATGTGACAGGTTGTTTGCTACCGTAACAGTGCTACAACTGCCGGAATCACACAGGGTTTCCCACAGTGCACCGTTAAAAATGGTAGGGTTTCAAATGGCTTAAATTATTCATATATTTCGGTGCAGGACACGGCTCTTCATGTAGCTTTGAAATGTGACGCTGACGATGCTGCAGTTTACCTGATGAAGAAAAGTCCTGAATTGAAGCATGTTAAGAATCGGATGAATAAAGTACCCCTGGAGTGTGCAAGCAAAAGAATGAAACGGCTTGCACAGTACAGAATGATTGATCCTGAAGACGCTTCGCTATGTAAGTCACCAACGCGTATTATGTTAGGAATTACTTAACCGGGAAGGATAACATTCGATGTGCATATTGAAAAAGTAGTATGCTCTTGAGGTGATGTAAGTTATATTTGATGATATAGAAAAGACGCGTCAGGCTGACATGTTTCTTCGAAGAAAAACATATCTTCTGAGTCAATGTTCCAGTGACTTTACGAGGTATAGTAGATGTATCCATTAGTAATACGATTTTAGAACTTGATGACTTCACACTGAATACAACCCGGAAAAATCTCCGATGTGTTTTCTTGCTTGTGGTAATGAGACAAGTTTCATGCAAAGATATAACTTAATTAACAGCAATAAGTTATCATAGCATAAACACCGTAGGAGCCAGGGTCCTATAACTTTGTTAATTACTGATAGAATGCCTCATGTTATAACAATCATATAGTGTTCAATCAGAACTTCAACAGATAGAAACGAACTGATAAAAGCGTCACCTGGACCCACATAAGAGGCACCCGCTAGTTTTTTTTTTGTAAAAGTCGAATCTTTTTTTGTTGTTGCGTGAAATCTGTATTTATATTATTTATTTGCCAGAGGTCGAAAATGAAATAATCAAGTAATCACATCGCCAATGAGAAAAAAGTATATATAACAGAATAACTTGAACTTCTGGCTGGACCAAATGTTATCTTAGAATAGTTGTTTTTTCACGGGAAGTAAAACATTTCATCTCCTCAGAACAATGCCAGTATGATAACCGTATTTCTTCAGTTTTCATACTTTTCATGCCAACTTGGTTAATAATCTACTTATCACATTTCTCCATTCTATCTATGCAGTAACAGAACCACATTCTATTGGGTACGACCTTCGTAACGACAGTGACTTTATAAAGGGGTCGACAAGTCTCAACATTTATGCAAGAAGTCTTTCCAATGCGTTATACTGTCTAGCTATATCAACTCCTTTGACGGTTGGCATATATGCACCATGGGGGTCTGGAAAATCGTATTTGCTAAAATGTGTAACCGGTAAGTGTAACAGTTCTTATACTACCTGGACATTTAGACGAGGGGCGCGCTAAGTTTACAATTAGTTGAGTAATTTCCGCAACGTAACGTAAATTTTACTCACCAAGATTTTTATATATATTAGATTATTAAGTTGTAAATATGTAAGGTATGTCATGTCCATGTAACACCTTTTAAGATTTGTATATAAGCTGCAAACGTCGTCGAGACATACTGGTCATAAGAGACTTTTTTCCACCTCTATCATATTATGTAACTTGTGGAATATTTGATATGCCTTACTATTATAATTAGTGTTCCCTTGACTGGTGTTTATTTTGTCTTCGGTAGACTTCCTGAGTGATATGCAGAAGCGATACAATACGACTAAAACTAGTCTTTGGAGAGATTTTCACCTTCTCCTGATGATCATTTTCTACTTACCACCCAAAGCTCCTCCTTACTTTGAAACTGATGAAATGGGCTTCATCTTCGTCAAGTTCAACGCCTGGGAGTACGCAGGTAGTGACACACTGTGGGCTGGCATTGTAACCAAGCTTGTCTCTCGCGTTGAAGGCTATGCCGGCTATTGGAAGACACGATTTTTTAGGATCATGACAACGCCAACTGAACATCAACGGGTACAGTTCCGTCGTGATAAGACATCGCGAGGAAAGAGTGACGAATATGAAATACGGAAGACAACTCTTTTTAAAATGTTTTCCATCTCCGTGCTAACTTTATTCATTTGTTCAGTTGTCGTAATCATTACAGTTATCATCATTGCAGTATTGCTATTAACTGGCGTAATTCCGATGAAATCAGGAAAAGGAAACACCTCATTAGCTTTCGTCGCAGTCGAAGGGACATTTGCAACTATCTTGGGCGTTGCTATGGTGACTAACATCAAGGGTATCTGGAGTGTGTTGATCATCTTTCTGTACTCCCAACGATCGAAGATAGAGACTATGATGAGCAAACCAGATTTCTCGACGAAACTAGGATTCATGGGTGACATCAAATGTGAAGTGTCGACTGCATCGAGCTTGATCAATTGGATTGCAGGTTTCAAAAAGAAACCAATTCGAGTTATTATAACAGTTGATGAACTTGACCGATGTCCTCCAAAGAAAATCGTCGATGTCGTAGATGCTATCAATATCCTCATGTCTGATAAGCGATCACCCTTCATCTGCATACTAGCAATCGATCCACGAATCGTCGTACAAGCTATCGATCAAAATCTTGGTGCCGTGGCCAAGAGTTCGTACTGGACTGGCAGTCAATACATAAAGAAGCTTATCCAGATTCCGTTCAGTATCCCACTGATGACTAGCAGTAAAACAAACAAGTTTCTTGAGTCGCTGATCGAAGATGCTTACTACCTTGACAAATACGAGAAAGAACCACGAGCACTTGACGAGGAAAAAGTGACAGAAGAGCCAGGTCCATCAGCACGCAAACCGTCTTCTAGTGTTCACCCCTCCTCGCTTTCTTGGTCACATGACGAAAAGGATGGGGAAGAGAGGGAGCTTTTGGAGGTCAAGGTCTTTGGCAGAGATATGATTCACCAGGACCAATACATGAATGATCTTCTGAGAGAGTTCGAAGATGGTGACTTGGTGAAATACATTTCTCCTAACCCTAGAAATATTCGACGCATTTTCAACCTGCTCTGCCTGACAGCACACATGGTTAGGGTTTTAGGCGGCCCTCTTTTTCTGCCGAGAGAGGTCGTTTTGTGGACCATCATGTTAGATGAATGGCCGTATAGATCCGTACATATCATCAACCATGTAGAAAATAATTTACAGAAGCAATCAAGTGGTATTGAGGTAGACAGGGTCGTCCACAAAACGATGAAGCTGAAAAGCATATACCCTCTTGTGAAAGCGGCCCTGAGGAAACCTACAGACTGGGAGATGTTGATTGCCTTGGATGGAGATCCCGAATTATTCGAAAGATACCTTAACCTAGAATTAAAATCCTTTGGTGTGAATGACATGCAAAGGATTATTCCATACACCTTAAATATTGACCTATCGATAATGTTTTCTATAAGACAAGCGCATATCAGAGAAGTACTGTGTACCAAATAAGAGAACAATAATCGAATTAATTATTATTTTTTCCATTTATTGATCCTGTTGAATAGGAAGATGGCACAGTGCAGTGCTCTAAATAGGAAAGAGGCACTGCACTTGGGGCAACACAGAACTGTTCTATCTCCTGATTACTTATAGTTTTTGTTCGTTTTATACATAGTTTCCTGCATTGACGAAGGAAGTGATTGTGATTCTGAATTGGCGTCAGTGGTTTATTTACTGGACAGGATGCACACAAGAGAGTTATCGTGCAACGCAAATCCATAGCAAATACCATGTCGTCTGTCAAAGTACTACCGCCCTCTAACATTAATAATATAAAATGGTTGGTTTTATCTGTTCATCCAACACAGATGTAATTAAATGATTGATAATGTTCTCATTTAAATAATTAACAAAATGTGAGTTAATTCTATCATCCAAAGAAGTTTAATAATGTAATATATTTACTACCAGTATTTAACGGATTTGATCAAATTATATATTGATATATTATTCGTTGTTTAATATGCTTCTTTTGCACAATAGGTGTTAATTCCCAACTATATGTGTAGCCAAATTATTTTTTGATAATTTCTTTCACATGTTATTTTATGAACTTTGATAACAGCAAGGCTTAGATTCTATGTTGTCATTTTATAATTTAAAAAAAAAACTAAAGATTTATAATCACTATAAGTATACCCATTTAGTTTGGGCTTCTTCATTAACTTTTCTAGAAGTTACATAATTAACATTTGCTTGAAATTCTAACAAGTTGACTTATTGAACACTTCTTTTATAACTTCTTGAGCGTTCTCTCCATATATCTTACTTCATGTATATGTGAAAGGCTGCTTGTAATTCCTATGTTGGACTTTTCAATCTTTCTTTTTTTCTCATCCAATTTCAAAAGTTTGGTTTATAATTGGATAACAATAGGAATAACACTAACCCTAGCTACAAAACCTAGAACAACATGTACAACAGCACTAACTGCTATATTCCTGCAGTTATCAAAATATCTTTATTGATACCGCTTAGTAATTTATACGAGTGTCCCACACTGCAAACTCTTTCTAAATAGTTTATTAACTCATTAAATAGTTGGTATTTATCACTAATCATTATATATCATAATTAAGTTTTATATTTTATCTGTATATTTCAAATCAATTAATATTATAATAATTTAATATAAATATACTGATATAAGTATTATTTTGATAAGGAGATATTTCATTTTGAAAATGATTGTTCCTTGAAAATTAGCATTTATAGTACCGTTATTAATTCTTATAACTATTAATATTCATGATCTTGAGGTACATGTTATCAATATATTTGAAAAGAATTTATCAAATGTGTTTCAAGTATTCAATTTTATGCAATCTATATAGCGGTTTTACCATTCTTTACGGTTGTAAAGTCATTTACTATTTGCTGAGATAGTGCTACCATTTTTAATTCTATATCTAAATCTGAGCTCCATCTTTAGTGTATCATATAATAATGAGATTAGTAAGATAATTCGTTTTCAATTTTTCAATGAGTGTTCGTAATTACAACTATAATACCATCTATGTATCATTACTTATAAGCCTTTTGAATTTGTTGTTGCTATTCATAATTGTTTTGTTTTTTCAGATGTTAATTGTAAATGAATGTATTGGTATATCAATCCAGTTCAATTCTTGATCATGTCGTATTACTAAATAATTTCTAGCATTATTTAGTTTAAATGTTGTTATCACCATTATCATATATCATCAAATAAGGGGTTTATGGTATAAATGTATTATCCACTGTTGTTTTTGTAAAAGATCAAATAAATTCTGAGGAATATTAGAAACTGTAAAGTCTTCTGTGGTATTATTTAAACTTTAAAAACCAAATCAACTAGTAAAACGTTAATAGCGTTAGATAAATTTACAGTTGATTTTACGAAACCAAGAAACTTTTCTATATTGTTTCGTATCAATTTAGTTCGAGTTAGGGTGACATGGCACTATGACATAACCAATCAGCAAGCCTGCCGTGCATATCTCTCTCGATCTTTCTGTTTTATATTTCTGTATGCCTCTAGGGGTTTCACAATAACTCCACACGTGCAACAAGCTAAAAAATCATTTATTATACAAATTTAGTTCACTGTAAAAAGAAAATCACTTGTGAATCTCACCGAAATGAGTAGGTCTACAGATTGTGACTGCCTTTTCACAGTCAAGGACTTGTTACAAAACATTTATTCCCTACGCCGCACAGGATTTTTTTTTATTTTGACAAGAACTTCTTCAATTAATGTGTGCTAATGAACACGCATGAACTCAAAAGTTATTCGTTCAGATGTTTTGCTCCTCCGAAGCAGACGATGGACAAAATTTAGTACATTTTCAAGATCAATTTTGAAATGATGAGTTGTTAATTTGTTTCAATCAAGTAAATATTGTTTCAATTCTGTTGACAACTAGGTCATAATAGTGAGTAATCTTTCCAGAATTCACAAAATGTGTGCCCAACTTTCACTTGTACGTGTTTTTTAATTACATTTCAATCAGATGAGAAGTCGCTGGCTGATGTTGGTGGTGCGTCTTATCTAATCTTAACGGCGTTTTTCCCAAAAGACGATCCTGGTGCTGGGCCGCCATCTCTACTGACAGAGGGTAGAGATGAAGACCTCTTCAACATCTCTATTAAACTTCAACGTCACGAGTTGCCAGTTGATAAGGTAATACATCGAGAGAATTGTTACAATTATAACAGGAAAGGAAAAGTAGTTTCAAAATACCATAGAAGTAGTTGTCCACATTTGCATCACCGTTTCATTAACAAGAGGGAACTGTTCAATGCACTATTATGGGCTTTTTCATTACAGGCTAATGATATGTCTGCAGCAGCAATGAAGAATGATGTTGATATGATGGAACACCTGGTTATATCAGAATATTGTGAACATGACCTCAAAGCATTGAATAGCACAGGGGTAAGTGACTCCTTAATCAGTTGGTGATTTCGTATTTGATGGAAAAACTTGGTATAATGACATCATTCTCAGCTAAACCAACAATCACATAGAAGTGGTGAAATGTGTAGTATCATATCTATACATCCGGTGTAAGACATGTACTTTAATAACCAACTTGCTATCAAGACTGGGCATGCTCAGTCACAAAGCACTGTTGTGGTGCTAATAACTAATCTTTGACAGCGAGAAACAGAGCACTCCCTGAAGGGTCTAGGTAACACTAATGTTGTTACATACGATGTGACAGGTTGTTTGCTACCGTAACAGTGCTACAACTGCCGGAATCACACAGGGTTTCCCACAGTGCACCGTTAAAAATGGTAGGGTTTCAAATGGCTTAAATTATTCATATATTTCGGTGCAGGACACGGCTCTTCATGTAGCTTTGAAATGTGACGCTGACGATGCTGCAGTTTACCTGATGAAGAAAAGTCCTGAATTGAAGCATGTTAAGAATCGGATGAATAAAGTACCCCTGGAGTGTGCAAGCAAAAGAATGAAACGGCTTGCACAGTACAGAATGATTGATCCTGAAGACGCTTCGCTATGTAAGTCACCAACGCGTATTATGTTAGGAATTACTTAACCGGGAAGGATAACATTCGATGTGCATATTGAAAAAGTAGTATGCTCTTGAGGTGATGTAAGTTATATTTGATGATATAGAAAAGACGCGTCAGGCTGACATGTTTCTTCGAAGAAAAACATATCTTCTGAGTCAATGTTCCAGTGACTTTACGAGGTATAGTAGATGTATCCATTAGTAATACGATTTTAGAACTTGATGACTTCACACTGAATACAACCCGGAAAAATCTCCGATGTGTTTTCTTGCTTGTGGTAATGAGACAAGTTTCATGCAAAGATATAACTTAATTAACAGCAATAAGTTATCATAGCATAAACACCGTAGGAGCCAGGGTCCTATAACTTTGTTAATTACTGATAGAATGCCTCATGTTATAACAATCATATAGTGTTCAATCAGAACTTCAACAGATAGAAACGAACTGATAAAAGCGTCACCTGGACCCACATAAGAGGCACCCGCTAGTTTTTTTTTTGTAAAAGTCGAATCTTTTTTTGTTGTTGCGTGAAATCTGTATTTATATTATTTATTTGCCAGAGGTCGAAAATGAAATAATCAAGTAATCACATCGCCAATGAGAAAAAAGTATATATAACAGAATAACTTGAACTTCTGGCTGGACCAAATGTTATCTTAGAATAGTTGTTTTTTCACGGGAAGTAAAACATTTCATCTCCTCAGAACAATGCCAGTATGATAACCGTATTTCTTCAGTTTTCATACTTTTCATGCCAACTTGGTTAATAATCTACTTATCACATTTCTCCATTCTATCTATGCAGTAACAGAACCACATTCTATTGGGTACGACCTTCGTAACGACAGTGACTTTATAAAGGGGTCGACAAGTCTCAACATTTATGCAAGAAGTCTTTCCAATGCGTTATACTGTCTAGCTATATCAACTCCTTTGACGGTTGGCATATATGCACCATGGGGGTCTGGAAAATCGTATTTGCTAAAATGTGTAACCGGTAAGTGTAACAGTTCTTATACTACCTGGACATTTAGACGAGGGGCGCGCTAAGTTTACAATTAGTTGAGTAATTTCCGCAACGTAACGTAAATTTTACTCACCAAGATTTTTATATATATTAGATTATTAAGTTGTAAATATGTAAGGTATGTCATGTCCATGTAACACCTTTTAAGATTTGTATATAAGCTGCAAACGTCGTCGAGACATACTGGTCATAAGAGACTTTTTTCCACCTCTATCATATTATGTAACTTGTGGAATATTTGATATGCCTTACTATTATAATTAGTGTTCCCTTGACTGGTGTTTATTTTGTCTTCGGTAGACTTCCTGAGTGATATGCAGAAGCGATACAATACGACTAAAACTAGTCTTTGGAGAGATTTTCACCTTCTCCTGATGATCATTTTCTACTTACCACCCAAAGCTCCTCCTTACTTTGAAACTGATGAAATGGGCTTCATCTTCGTCAAGTTCAACGCCTGGGAGTACGCAGGTAGTGACACACTGTGGGCTGGCATTGTAACCAAGCTTGTCTCTCGCGTTGAAGGCTATGCCGGCTATTGGAAGACACGATTTTTTAGGATCATGACAACGCCAACTGAACATCAACGGGTACAGTTCCGTCGTGATAAGACATCGCGAGGAAAGAGTGACGAATATGAAATACGGAAGACAACTCTTTTTAAAATGTTTTCCATCTCCGTGCTAACTTTATTCATTTGTTCAGTTGTCGTAATCATTACAGTTATCATCATTGCAGTATTGCTATTAACTGGCGTAATTCCGATGAAATCAGGAAAAGGAAACACCTCATTAGCTTTCGTCGCAGTCGAAGGGACATTTGCAACTATCTTGGGCGTTGCTATGGTGACTAACATCAAGGGTATCTGGAGTGTGTTGATCATCTTTCTGTACTCCCAACGATCGAAGATAGAGACTATGATGAGCAAACCAGATTTCTCGACGAAACTAGGATTCATGGGTGACATCAAATGTGAAGTGTCGACTGCATCGAGCTTGATCAATTGGATTGCAGGTTTCAAAAAGAAACCAATTCGAGTTATTATAACAGTTGATGAACTTGACCGATGTCCTCCAAAGAAAATCGTCGATGTCGTAGATGCTATCAATATCCTCATGTCTGATAAGCGATCACCCTTCATCTGCATACTAGCAATCGATCCACGAATCGTCGTACAAGCTATCGATCAAAATCTTGGTGCCGTGGCCAAGAGTTCGTACTGGACTGGCAGTCAATACATAAAGAAGCTTATCCAGATTCCGTTCAGTATCCCACTGATGACTAGCAGTAAAACAAACAAGTTTCTTGAGTCGCTGATCGAAGATGCTTACTACCTTGACAAATACGAGAAAGAACCACGAGCACTTGACGAGGAAAAAGTGACAGAAGAGCCAGGTCCATCAGCACGCAAACCGTCTTCTAGTGTTCACCCCTCCTCGCTTTCTTGGTCACATGACGAAAAGGATGGGGAAGAGAGGGAGCTTTTGGAGGTCAAGGTCTTTGGCAGAGATATGATTCACCAGGACCAATACATGAATGATCTTCTGAGAGAGTTCGAAGATGGTGACTTGGTGAAATACATTTCTCCTAACCCTAGAAATATTCGACGCATTTTCAACCTGCTCTGCCTGACAGCACACATGGTTAGGGTTTTAGGCGGCCCTCTTTTTCTGCCGAGAGAGGTCGTTTTGTGGACCATCATGTTAGATGAATGGCCGTATAGATCCGTACATATCATCAACCATGTAGAAAATAATTTACAGAAGCAATCAAGTGGTATTGAGGTAGACAGGGTCGTCCACAAAACGATGAAGCTGAAAAGCATATACCCTCTTGTGAAAGCGGCCCTGAGGAAACCTACAGACTGGGAGATGTTGATTGCCTTGGATGGAGATCCCGAATTATTCGAAAGATACCTTAACCTAGAATTAAAATCCTTTGGTGTGAATGACATGCAAAGGATTATTCCATACACCTTAAATATTGACCTATCGATAATGTTTTCTATAAGACAAGCGCATATCAGAGAAGTACTGTGTACCAAATAAGAGAACAATAATCGAATTAATTATTATTTTTTCCATTTATTGATCCTGTTGAATAGGAAGATGGCACAGTGCAGTGCTCTAAATAGGAAAGAGGCACTGCACTTGGGGCAACACAGAACTGTTCTATCTCCTGATTACTTATAGTTTTTGTTCGTTTTATACATAGTTTCCTGCATTGACGAAGGAAGTGATTGTGATTCTGAATTGGCGTCAGTGGTTTATTTACTGGACAGGATGCACACAAGAGAGTTATCGTGCAACGCAAATCCATAGCAAATACCATGTCGTCTGTCAAAGTACTACCGCCCTCTAACATTAATAATATAAAATGGTTGGTTTTATCTGTTCATCCAACACAGATGTAATTAAATGATTGATAATGTTCTCATTTAAATAATTAACAAAATGTGAGTTAATTCTATCATCCAAAGAAGTTTAATAATGTAATATATTTACTACCAGTATTTAACGGATTTGATCAAATTATATATTGATATATTATTCGTTGTTTAATATGCTTCTTTTGCACAATAGGTGTTAATTCCCAACTATATGTGTAGCCAAATTATTTTTTGATAATTTCTTTCACATGTTATTTTATGAACTTTGATAACAGCAAGGCTTAGATTCTATGTTGTCATTTTATAATTTAAAAAAAAAACTAAAGATTTATAATCACTATAAGTATACCCATTTAGTTTGGGCTTCTTCATTAACTTTTCTAGAAGTTACATAATTAACATTTGCTTGAAATTCTAACAAGTTGACTTATTGAACACTTCTTTTATAACTTCTTGAGCGTTCTCTCCATATATCTTACTTCATGTATATGTGAAAGGCTGCTTGTAATTCCTATGTTGGACTTTTCAATCTTTCTTTTTTTCTCATCCAATTTCAAAAGTTTGGTTTATAATTGGATAACAATAGGAATAACACTAACCCTAGCTACAAAACCTAGAACAACATGTACAACAGCACTAACTGCTATATTCCTGCAGTTATCAAAATATCTTTATTGATACCGCTTAGTAATTTATACGAGTGTCCCACACTGCAAACTCTTTCTAAATAGTTTATTAACTCATTAAATAGTTGGTATTTATCACTAATCATTATATATCATAATTAAGTTTTATATTTTATCTGTATATTTCAAATCAATTAATATTATAATAATTTAATATAAATATACTGATATAAGTATTATTTTGATAAGGAGATATTTCATTTTGAAAATGATTGTTCCTTGAAAATTAGCATTTATAGTACCGTTATTAATTCTTATAACTATTAATATTCATGATCTTGAGGTACATGTTATCAATATATTTGAAAAGAATTTATCAAATGTGTTTCAAGTATTCAATTTTATGCAATCTATATAGCGGTTTTACCATTCTTTACGGTTGTAAAGTCATTTACTATTTGCTGAGATAGTGCTACCATTTTTAATTCTATATCTAAATCTGAGCTCCATCTTTAGTGTATCATATAATAATGAGATTAGTAAGATAATTCGTTTTCAATTTTTCAATGAGTGTTCGTAATTACAACTATAATACCATCTATGTATCATTACTTATAAGCCTTTTGAATTTGTTGTTGCTATTCATAATTGTTTTGTTTTTTCAGATGTTAATTGTAAATGAATGTATTGGTATATCAATCCAGTTCAATTCTTGATCATGTCGTATTACTAAATAATTTCTAGCATTATTTAGTTTAAATGTTGTTATCACCATTATCATATATCATCAAATAAGGGGTTTATGGTATAAATGTATTATCCACTGTTGTTTTTGTAAAAGATCAAATAAATTCTGAGGAATATTAGAAACTGTAAAGTCTTCTGTGGTATTATTTAAACTTTAAAAACCAAATCAACTAGTAAAACGTTAATAGCGTTAGATAAATTTACAGTTGATTTTACGAAACCAAGAAACTTTTCTATATTGTTTCGTATCAATTTAGTTCGAGTTAGGGTGACATGGCACTATGACATAACCAATCAGCAAGCCTGCCGTGCATATTTTAGGATCGCTTGAGGGATCGTCGCACAACATCAAAGTATGGGAGAGTGGGAAAGATCAACAATATCGGTTGCACTGACTTGTCTGTACGTAGACAAATAAACTTTAACAATTGTGCAAGGTGTGTGACACTAGCTCTTGTAAAGCACGCCGCTCATTGACCTGAACTGAACTGTACGGGTCTGAAGACTAAAATAGATGTAGATGAACTACCACCCAATTTTACAGAAAGTTTATTTTGAAAGTATACTTTGAATACAATTAGCCTTAAAGGTCAGGGTTTGTAAATAAAATCTAGCACTCAAATGACTGATATATCAGTAACAGCATATTAAGCAAGTTCAGATTGACAAAACTGCGTGTGTGAATATAACATATGATGTGTGCATCAGAAATACATATCAATGATGACTTGTATTCATGAAAGTTAAGGTAAGTGGATTCTAGTTAACATCTACGATTTTTCACTTCATTTACTTTAGTTATTTTTTGAGAAATCTTAAAAGCTTGTACTTGTTTCGGCGTAGATGCAACTGTACGCTAACAATCCAAATAAGCAACGTTAACGGAGTCGATATGGTGTCGTTTTTTAACAGAAATAAGATACTGACATTACAGTTTTTACGAAAAAAGACCAGCGTTTATAAAAAAACGGTGTTTGAAAAGTTACTTTGATATTGAGAAAATCTGATACGTTTCCACTCTCGTCATTTCTGCGGATTGCCTAGAATTGAGTTTGGTAGTTTGATAGATGTACCGACTTTTTGACTGAATTGACAAGACAACGTAAAAAGGATTACCGTAAAATTTCGTCGACGAGATACACTCTACCGCAATGTGAAAACAATAAATATACGATTATTCATAATAAAGCCGGTCTTTATTTTCTGTCTTCGTAAAATTTAAGACACTTGATGTGGTATATATTAATGTATCTTTATTGACAATGTTTGTGTTGAGCTCCCGAATATGTGTACTACTAAGCCGTACCATGGGGCCCCTACAGCTGAGTCACACCTTCTGAGTAGAGGGGAAAAAGTCCAAAATATTATATTCTTAGCTCAGATTATGAACGGCCCAGAAATTATATAATACATAATAGTATCGTAACAATGGTGACAATGAACAAATATTATTGGGTTTCAAAGCGGTACAGATCAAATATTTATAAAATCTTCTTTATTGGTCAGATCGACAGAACTCGTGACTGTCGGTTCGTTTGAAAGTAATCTGGTCTCTCATAAAAATCGTAATACGTGTACAAAACTAAGACACTTCTGATATTTTCATGATATTGCATGTAATATGATTGCACTAAACATTTTTTTTTTCAGATCACCACTGGGACCAAATTTCAAGAGTTGGAACACTACAAACAACATCAGTATTTGTATCATAGGACGATATGACACACACCATTCTCTGTCACGAAAGAGAGGTAAGTATAGTGTTACTTGCTTTGCGTTTATTCTCTAAAAGTGTCCTTTTTGTATGCTGTATTTGGTTTTTACATAATATCACATATTTATTTTGAATTTCCATCACAAACAGGATTTCACGAAATATAACAACAATTATACTCCTCTCCGACTAATCCTCTTTGCTTCAACGATGTTCTCAGTTCCATTAAATACATTTCGTACATTTACACAATGTAACTATCCACACATTCGTTAACCGTTTCAATGAAACTGTCCACAATATTGTTAAAGTGGCAAATGCTGAGTTTATAAGTTTTTTACTCAAGTGATAATACTTCCATGAAACCTTGAGTAAACTATTATAGTATAATATGCTAATATCGATACATGCATTTTATGACATTACTACAATTGTCTTCTGCATTGTTAAAACAGTTGATTTCATAGTAGGGGTTCTTTGAACAGTTCTATACCTATGATTAATTTCGTCACCGGATCGTTGTAATTAGGATCGTTTACAAGTTATATCTGAATACCAGGTTTAGGTTCAATCAATTTCAAGTGATGGTTAAGTGTGCTTCAGTAGGTACGGTAATGCAAATACCTTTTAAATATACAGAACAGCTACGCCAATGATATATACTCAGCTTGTGCCCCTTTAACTGTTACACTGCAATGGCATTGTATACTGTTACAATGCAAGGGTATTGTATTTTTTAAACTGAAAGGTTTCAGACATGAAATTCGTAATTGGGGTTGGATATATTAGAAGTATAAATAAAAGAATAAGTGTACACAGACACTCAAAGTATTTATCGGTGATTACGTTTGTTTTCATTTAGCGTTTCTGTAAAAGTCAAGAAGAGGGTGGGGTATTCATCTTGAACATCGCTGACCGTGAACGTGAAGCTGTTAAACTCAAGTATTCACTGAAGCATGGCCAGTACGAACGAGGTGAACAACACAAGGTTGTTGGTATGCGATGTGGATGGAGAGCCGGGTCATTCTATCATTCGTGGATGGCTGAACATAATTCAGATGACAAGGTAATTTTTGTATATGAGACGCGAGAGTATGAGACTTTACTATACCTAAACTATTTTTGAAGTGGTCTTAATTATTAAGTAAGAAGTGATTTGGCGTAACGATTATAGTACTTATGTGAAGGTCAAATACTAAAATTAATTAGCCTAGATCTTAATATTAATATATTAAATACCTTATACATCATAAGTAAATTCAAAATATGACGAATCTTCAGTGACAACTTATAAACTTTAATGAAGTATGGATGGATTAAATAGCTAAAAGTTTATTAATATCGCATATTATTTCATTTTTGTGTTTTTTACGTACATGGACTATAAATTGTTGAGAACTCTTGAGTGTGACCTACATTAAAGTCGAAATAAGTCTCATGCCCAAATTATTCATACTAATAATGTAAGCGTGCGAACTAATAACTATTTGGAAAAAAACGTTAGTGTCAGTCAAGACAATTTACGTATTGTACGTGTCCCTAATTTGCTGTGTGGGTGGGTGGGTGGGTGGGTAGGTGGTCTGGTGGGTTGTCGAAAACGGGTTGGCAGACGAACGGCTAAGGAGAACGTGGGCAGTAGGGTAGCTAGAGAGATGGGTCTGGGTAGGTAGGTAGTCAATCTGATTAAAATCTGATGTGGTGAAAGCTGCTAGATGTCTTTATTTACCTCTATTTCCATCATTTATGTCGTTTATTTGTACATGTTACTGGGAGATCGAAGGCGGCGATCACCCCGAACAAAACAAACGACACAAAACGATAGAAATAGAGGTAAATAAAGACATCTAGCCGCTTTCACCTCATCACATTTTAATCAGATAGGTAGGTAGGTAGGTAGGTAGGTAGGTTGGTAAGTAGCTCTAGGTAGGTGGATGGATGGATGGATGAGTAAACGAATGAGTACTATATGACATATGTCGTGGGTTAGTAGATAGGCAAATTGGTAAATAGGCACGTGGGTAGGTACGTCAGTAAGTTGGTTGGTTGGCTGGTTAGGTAAGAATCACAACAAAATTCCATGAGCATGTGATTATTACAAGTGGATTGAATGTGTGATATTTGTATGCAAGTACATTCATACACGTGTAGTTTATAACCCGCATCTACCAGCTATCACACTACTTGTATACAAGGTTCACACCAACACGGTCACGACAACGTAAAAATAGCTCATGGAATCCAAACAATGCGGGGGCGGGGGGAGGGGGTTCAAAGATGAACCTTTACCTTAAAGTAGCAATGTCAAAATTAATATGATAATATAAATCAATTTGAGTGAAATGAATGACAGTACGATATGGAGAAGATTTAATATGTATCAAGTTATCTAAATCGTTTTGTCGCCTTTAGGAAGTTTTTTTGAATGCAGCATTGGTACGTCTGAATAGTAATCGTCAGCCGTAAAAATCATTATCAGATTTGAGTTCAGTCAATTACAACTGATAGTTAAGTATATTTCAGTAAGCATAGTAGAATACTGCGAGTACCCCCTCAATTAGTAACACCCCCCACGTATACACTCAGCTCGTGACCCTTTAAGAATTAGTCTTTTGTATACTAATGTGATAAAGCAGCGTCCTAGAAGAAAATACTCATCGAGCACCTAGTTTAAAATACTTTATCGGGGTCATGTGACTTGATTCCTGATTAGAATCGTTATGTCAAAGGTCAAACAGAACTATTGCTATATACAGTATACGGACCACAATGATATTTGTATTGTAATATCAGGTATATAAATAATTCAATATTTATATTTTGTGAGGGTAACAAAAACGAACGTATTCGCGTTACCTCAAACTGCTTTTGGGAAAAAGTCTTTCGACCATTGCTATTGTTAGCATCAGTGGATTAGAACTGTAGATTAGAACTCGCAAAATGAAAGAGTCCTAATAGCAACGATTTTCCAAATTCTGTTCCCATATTTAAGGTGTAAGCTTATGTATTTATGTATGTATGTATGTATGTATGTATGTATGTATGTATGTATGTATGTATGTATTTATTTATTTATTTATGTATGTATGTATGTATGTATGTATGTATGTATGTATGTATGTATGTATGTATGTATGTATGTATGTATGTATGTATGTATGTATGTATGTATGTATGTATGTATGTATGTATGTATGTATGTATGTATGTATGTATGTATGTATGTATGTATGTATGTATGTATGTATGTATGTATGTATGTATGTATGTATGTATGTATGTATGTATGTATGTATGTATGTATGTATGTATGTATGTATGTATGTATGTATGTATGTATGTAAGTATGTATGTATGTATGTATGTATGTGTGTGTGTGTGTCTCTGTGTGTGTGTGTGTCTGTGTGTCTGTGTGTGTCTATGTGTGTGTGTGTCTACAAGTATTGGTTTACTAGTTGATGTTATCATTGTTAGTATGATGATGATGATGACGATGATGTTGTTGTTGTTGTTGTTGTTGTTGTTGCTGTTGTTGTTGTTGTTGTTGTTGTTACACACATACGTGTTTTAGATATTGATTCGCTGAATATTCCATTTTTTTCAAATTTGAAAAACATAGAAAGTTAATTAACATTAATTAATATTCTATTTGCAAAATGAGGAAATTAGAGGATACACCTTTTATATTTACACTACTGAAGAAAGTCTTCAGACTCCTATTTCCTTTTAATTTCAGACTGAACCTCCTCAGCCTAAAGAGGGCGTCCCAATGGTTGCATGGAAATTTGATTTTGGTGCATATGGTATAGATTCCGGACAAATCCAATGTTTAGCTGACCAATCCATCAAATGGCGATTGTTTACAACACTAGGATATAACGGACATCCATGGTCTATGGAGTGGTCCGGAGGTGTAGGCTTTCGTATGTACCAAGTCCTCCTATTGGACAATGTCAACGGATAATGACCTTTAGGAATTGAAAATGAGGCTCATGACTCCTCAAAGTCACAGATAACTTGAGTACTTGCTTCCAACAAGCAAATTTCTATTTCTTGAGCAGTTTGTCTTTTTTTCTCTCGATTTTTTTTGTATTTCTGTTTGCCGCAATGGGTTTCATAATAACTCCATGCATGTAACTAGATCAAACATTTCATGAGTTATACAAATTTATTTGGAAACAACTTATTTGTGAATCCTACTGAATTGAGTAAGTCTACAAATTGTTACTGTATATTTTACTCATTCAAGGTATTACTACATTATATTAGTTCACACAGTCGCGCGATTTTGACAGGTATTTTTATTTATTTATTTATTGTGACCTGATGAACACGTATACATGCAAAAGTTAATCATTCCGTTTAGGTGTTTTGCTCGTCGGAAGCAGACAATGGAGAAAATTTAGAACATTTTCAAGATCACTTTCGAGTTACGTGAATTTGAAGATTATTTCACCTCTCTTGACACATACGTCATTAATGAATAATCTAACGAGATTTCACAAAATGTGTACCAAACTTTCATTTGTATGTGTTTTTTATTACATTTCAATCAGATGAGAAGTCGCTGGCTGATGCTGGAGGTGCGACTTATTTAATCCTAACGGCGTTTTTCCACAAACACGATGCAAGTGCTGGGCCGCCATCTCTACTGACAGAGGGTAAAGATGAAGACCTCTTCAACATCTCTATTAAACTTCAACGTCACGAGTTGCCAGTTGATAAGGTATGCAACAAGAGAAGTGTTACAATTTTGACAAGAAGGAACTGTGATTTCGAAATACCATAGCCGTAGTTGTCCACATTTGCATCACCGTTTCATTAACAACGAGGGCGCTGTTCAATGCACTATTTTCTTTTTTGACTACAGGCAAATGATTTGTCTGCAGCAGCAATGAAGAATGATGTTGATATGATGGAACACCTGGTTATATCAGAATATTGTGAAAATGACCTCAAAGCCTTGAATAGCACAGGGGTAAGTGATTAATCGAAAGTCATTTTAGTCAGTATTCGATAAACATCTATAAGGAGAACAATTTGGAATGGAAGCTCTTAGAAAGGTCTTCAGTTTAATCTGTTTTAAATGTATGGTCTTGGTAACCAAGACTAAATCATATGTTGTCACATACAACGCGACAGGTTGTTTACAACAGTGCTTATCAATTGAATGATACTAAATTTCCCACAATGCACCATTCAAAATGGTGGGTTTCCAAATGGCTTAAATTATTCATCCTGTCGATGCAGGACACTGCTCTTCATATAGCTTTGAAATGTGACGCTGACGATGTTGCAGTTTACCTGATGAAGAAAAGTCCTGAATTGAAGCATGTTAAGAATCGAACAAATGAAGTGCCCCTGGAGTGTGCAAGCAAAAGAATGAAACGGCTTGCACAGTACAGAATGATTGATCCAGAAGACGAATCGTTATGTAAGTCGCCAACACGTATTATGTTAGGAATTACTTGTAGGATGAGGGAAAGGACAACATTTGATGTGCGTATTGGAAAAGTAGTATGCTCTTGAGGTTTTGAGCAAGGTGGTGGTTTATAGGTGGAAGAGCTTTATATGTTTGATGTTATAGGAAAGATAAATATGTACATTTAAGTTTAAAATGTGATTGTGTATATGTCTGCATAGTAGAAAAATTCACTGGGAGCAATTCCTACCAGTTTGTGATTTTTTTGATTTTTTTTAAAAGAAGTTTCTTCGAAGAAAAGTTTTTTCCCCGAATCAAAGTTCCGGCGACTTTATGCTGTGGAAGAGTTACGACAGTGGAAACCGAACTTGATACAAACTATTATTTTAAGACATGTTGATAACAGCTCTTGAGTGGACGTTGGTTTAATTGTACTCACATTAGGGTGTCATTTCTGATAACCTCAGTGATCAAATAGTGTACATTTTTAGATTTCCATGTGTTTACACAATCTTGATTACAGGGTTGTTTTATAAGTAAAACCACAGACAAGCAATATAACACGTGTTACTTGTCTGAGGCAAAACGAAGGCACCTCTATCATCCACTTGTGTAATATACCATATCGAACATCAAATCTTTTAGTTTGTGTCAATCTAAGTAACCCTAAACCTCGGTTTCCACAGTAGTATATGTAACCCCTCATTAATGTCAGTGGTTTAACATTACCTATATGGTGACTTCACACTGAATGACCCCCCCCCCCCCCGCCCGAATATTAATATTATAAGTTTATTTCGTGAAAGTTTCATACTTTTCACGCTAAATGATGAGATCGTTTATTAACTCTTGGCTAATTAATCTACTCATCACATTTCTCCATTCTATCTATGCAGTAACAGAACCACATTCTATTGGGTACGACCTTCGTAACGACAGTGACTTTATAAAGGGGTCAACAAGTCTCAACATTTATGCAAGAAGTCTTTCCAATGCGTTATACTGTCTAGCTATATCAACTCCTTTGACGGTTGGCATATATGCACCATGGGGGTCTGGAAAATCGTATTTGCTAAAATGTGTAACCGGTAAGTGTACCAGTTATTATATTACCTGGTCCTTTACGTATCTAAGTCTAGATCTGCGATTAGTTTAGTATTGTTCGCAACGTAAACTTTACTCAGCAAGATTTTATATTAGATTATTAAGTTGTAATTATGTGAGGTATGTCATGTCCATGCAACACCTTTTAAGATTTGTATATAAGCCAAATACTGTTGTGTCGTGACATGCTGGTCTTCACAGAACATTTTTTTTTCTCTTGGACTGCTATCATAATGTTATTGTCATGTAGCAGGAATATTTGATATATTTTACTGTTAGTTTTTCATTGACTGGTGTTTCTTTTGTCTTCGGTAGACTTCCTGAGTGATATGCAGAAGCGATACAATACGACTAAAACTAGTCTTTGGAGAGATTTTCGCCTTCTCCTCATGATCATTTTCTACCTACCACCCAAAGCTCCTCCTTACTTTGAAACTGATGAAATGGACTTCATCTTCGTCAAGTTCAACGCCTGGGAGTACGCAGGTAGTGACACACTGTGGGCTGGCATTGTAACCAAGCTTGTCTCTCGCGTTGAAGGCTATGCCGGCTATTGGAAAACACGATTTTTTAGGATCATGACAACGCCATCAGAACATCAACGGGTACAGTTCCGCCGTGATAAAACATCGCGAGGAAAGAATGACGAATATGAAATGCGGAAGACAACTCTTTTTAAAATGTTTTCCATCTCCGTGCTAACTTTATTCATCTGTTTACTTGTGGCAATCATCATAGTAATTGTCATTGCAGTATTGTTAGGAATTGGCGTAATTTCGATGAAATCAGAAAAAAAGGACACTTCGTTCGGTTTCGTTGCAGTCGGGGGAACACTTGCAACCATCATGGGTGTTGCCGTGGTGACCAACATCAAGGGTATCTGGAGTGGGTTGATCATCTTCCTGTACTCTCAACAATCGAAGATTGAGAAAATGATGAGCAAACCAGATTTCTCGACGAAACTAGGATTCATGGGTGACATCAAATGCGAGGTGCTGACTGCATCGAGCTTGGTCAATTGGATTGCTGGTTATGAAAAGAAACCAATTCGAGTTATTATAACGGTAGATGAACTTGACCGATGTCCTCCAAAGAAAATCGTCGATGTCGTAGATGCTATCAATATCCTCATGTCTGATAAGCGATCACCCTTCATCTGCATACTGGCAATCGATCCACGAATCGTCGTACAAGCTATCGATCAAAATCTTGGTGCCGTTGCCAAGAGTTCGTACTGGACTGGCAGTCAATACCTAAAGAAACTGATCCAGATTCCGTTCAGTATCCCACTGATGACTAGCAGTAAAACAAACAAGTTTCTTGAGTCGCTGATCGAAGATGCTTACTACCTTGACAAATACGAGAAAGAACCACGTCGAGCTCTTGATGAGGAAAATGTGACAGAAGAGCCGCGTGCATCAACGTATAAACCATCTTCTAGTGTTCACTCCTCCTCGCTTTCTTGGTCACACGACGAAAAGGATGGGGAAGAGAGGGAGCTTTTGGAGGTCAAGGTCTTTGGCAGAGATATGATTTACCAGGACCAATACATGAATGATCTTCTGAGAGAGTTCGAAGATGGTGGCTTGGTGAAATACATTTCTCCTAACCCTAGAAATATTCGACGCATTTTCAACCTGCTTTGCCTGACAGCACACATGGTTAAAGTTTTAGGAGGTCCACTTTTTCTGCCGCGAGAGGTCGTTTTGTGGACCATCATGTTAGATGAATGGCCGTATAGATCCGTACATATCATCAACCATGTAGAAGATAATTTACAGAAGCAATCAATTGGTCTTGAGGTAGACAAAGCCGTCCACAAAAAGATGAAACTGAAAAGCATATATCGTCTTGTGAAAGGGGCCCTGAGGAAACCTACAGATTGGGAAATGTTGATTGCATTGGATGGAGATCCCGAATTATTCGAAAGATATATCAGCTTAGAATTAAAATCATTTGATGTGAATGACATGCAAAGGATTATTCCATACACCTTAAATATCGACCTATCAATGATGTTTTCTATAAGACAAGCTCACGTCAGAGAAGTACTGTGTACCAACTAAGAGGACATTAATGACGTCACGTAAAAATATGGTTATCTACTGGCCAACATGCACACAAGAGGTATCGGGCGACACAAATTCACAGCAAATAAGTTTATTGCAGTACTACCGCCCTCTAAACGTTAATAATGTTCAATAGCAGATGTCGCATTGTCGTCGCAAAAATAAAAAGTGTACACCGTTGGAGACGACCATGCTATGGCACTGTCATTTTAAAAAGGAAATAATAAAATTAAAATACGATATTTAGTTCATGGTCACGTGTTAGGATGAGATTGACAATACAGCATCGTCAATCTATCAGATCAGTAATCACGATAGTCTGATCGAATATGAATGGGCAAATGATGCAACAAGAAAATTATTACAGCATTCTCCAACAAGCGTAAGACACTACTTTTAATACAAAATGGCCGCCAAGTCTTTACCAAGTGGTACGTGAATTTGATTGACTACTTGTGATAGTAAGTTAAGGCTGTTAGTTTAACTTATTAACATTGACTTGAAATTTACTATTTTTCCCCGAATTTCATGTTTGCTAATTTGAGGAATTTATTTCCCATCAGATAAACATGTATAGATATCAAAATAATTCAATCGGGACTTTGAAAGGTATAAGAAGTTTATATATCTATATCGTGTTCGTTACGTTCATTGTTAAATGTACTATACATATGACGTACGTTTCATAGATTTTTTTCCACGAAACTTTACATGAATTTATTTTTTGTCGTAAAATGTATGTCATCTTTAATTTGGATTATTTGTCAAGTGAATATGTTATCATATTGTATTTAATAAGTAATTATATTGTTTTAAATATGTAATTATATGGCTATGAATATGTAATTATATTGTAATGAATGGGTAATTATATTGTTTTAAAAATCTATTATGCAATAACTTGATCTGAATATGTTGGTTGTACTCTGCATACACGTAGTGTGAAATTTGGCAATATTTGCGATATGATGACGTCATTTGAGAATGGCATTACGTCATTGGAGTACAGTTGTTAATTGCAATGACAATGCGATATTAATTTAACGAAGTAAATCCCCTTTGATGATAGATATTCTAGCATCTTAAACTTAACATAATTATCAATGTCAATTATAACCAAATACTATTCCAAGACTTAGGGAATGACTGTTTCGTAAGTAGTATGAACCTTTATTGTTATTGACTGTCAACATTGTTTCAGTGATATACAGAAATAGATGCAAGATTTGAGAGTACTAATTGTTACAGGTAGCTTAAAATTACTGTTAATAGTTTACTCGACATTTGGCATTGTATCACTTTAAACTTTTGAGGTTTAGGAGATACTTTTTGTTTCTCCGTTCTGTGTCATATTTTGATTGAATATGTCAAAACCGTATAAGAAGAGACCTCGTTACTATTAGCCTTTTAGTTATTTCATCTCATCGATTGAACCTTCGATATCAAACAACACCAATTTTGGAATTTTTTAATTGTGAATAGTGTTAGAAAATATGTTCTTGGTAACGTTACTTGGAGACAAAAAGTTACCGTCGAAGATTATCAGTATATAGTGAAATAAGTAAATAATAATTTATACTACATTGTTAATTCTTTGCAATGTACGATTTGAAACTACCCTATGACAATAAAGATTCCCCAAATATCTATTTTGTCGTATTTATTCTCTCCCTCTCTCTCCCCCCCTCTCTCTCTCTCTCTCTCTCTCTCTCTCTCTCTCTCTCTCTCTCTCTCTCTCTCTCTCTCTCTCTCTCTCTCTCTCTCTCTCTCTCTCTCTCTCTCTCTCTCTCTCTCCATTTTGAAGGAATGAGCCAAGGTTATCGAAATTCAATGAGTACTTTGTAAACTGAGTGTGAATCAACATATCAATTCAATTTATATAACTATCTGAAAGTAAATGACGACGTCAACAACAACAACAACAACAACAACAACAACAACAACAAGATAACTCATATTGGGACCTTGAATAGTCACTAGTGGCATATTGTGATACAGCATTTTATTGAAAGATTTAGTAAAATAGTTGTAAATATTTCACATGCAACTTAACAGCACCAAGCCTCCATGTAAGATTAATAACAATTGCTTTTACATAAACCAAACAAATGCAGGTAAACATCAAACTTTGATACGTACAGTCATACTATACATAGATTACCTTGGATCTACACAATGGCATTCTGCCCAGATTCTCTCTTGGGCAGGATAACTTCTTATGTTAATGACTTGTGGATAAAGACGGAATTACGTTAAAAAATATAGATAAGCCGGGTTAATTTTATGTTTCCTTCATATCAATGTTGAACACTCATTTGTCAATGACATTGATTTCCATTTATAAATAGAGAAACCAACTTTAGAGCTTAAATTCTATCATAGGTGAATTGAGAACATAGATGCATATAAATTTGTTGGTAAAAGAATTTCATTTCGATTTTCCCCCTTTGTGGTTTAAAAGAAAATGAACATTTTAAATTCTAACGAAAGTGACATACCTACGGTGGCCCACAGGTGACATAGGAACAATACATTTGTAGAAGAAATGATTAATGTTTGAGAGCAAAATATTTAGTACAAGGATAAATTTTTTCTTTTATAGCACAAAACATACCATATTAAGCATATGTTGAAAGTTCTGTGAATAAACCATTCATAAAATAGACTTGGTCATGAGAAAAAGGTTGCAATATGTGTACCAGGAATTGATAAGATGATGCTCCTTCGTTGGTTTATCGTGGGACCATTCCTTGTCTTGCGACATTTCACCGAGAACACCATTTCTGTGCGTTCCATCAGGACTTAAGCAAGACAGAAATTAAGCAAGCTGTTTTAGGTTTTATGATAAGAATTATATTTCATTTGAAATCGAAGCATAACATCATGCACTGTCTGGAATTGCTTCTCTTATTTCCAATGTGTTGAGAGGCAGTGGAACGCAACTGCTGGCGTGATTGACATCCATCCTCTGACGCGGAAATGGAACTATCTATAGGATAACATATGCTTAGTTTTAATTTTTTTTCCATCATATGCATTTATCATTGTGATTCACGTATATCAATCCATAATGTGTAAATACCATAAAAGGGATTATATTGAAATACTAAGTAGAACCAATTTGCAAATTTTAATAACAATATCTATACCCATGCAGTTTTCTTTAAATTCTTAAATACACATCCAAAACGGTCATTTGACGTATTGATGACGGAGTCCTGAGACTTGATAACATTTGCATTGAAATGTGTAATAAGCTAATTGTATTTGTGTAAATTTCATTATGATATTATACATAAACAGGAATGGTGAATGTCATTCATGAATAAGAAAATTGAATTTTTTTTAAAACCCATTAATTCACAAAGTCGATTTCGCTGTCTGATCAACAATATTGTCGTTGAAGCATTTGGTATAGTACTGCCGATGTTATTATTAAAATATAGATAAACAGCAGAATGATGCCATTTATACGTATAAGCTTCCACCGAGATAAAGCCAAACACAGTACGGGTAGTAAGCCTGATAGCGACAATATAACAGCGATATAAACCATGTTCACACGTTCGATCCAGATGGCATGCCAACCATCAATTGGGTGTAGAAGAGAACTGACCATCCATGGTAGTCCAAGGCACAGTAGAATGTTGAACACATTGCTGCCAAAAGCATTTGCAATAGCCATGTCAACGTACCCTAAAATGAAAACAATTATATACATGTAAACACCCTCAACGTAAAGCGGTAAGATATGATTAACGTCTTTGTATAATATGAGATTTCACGATATATCATAGTGGCCATCTTGGAAAATGGCCGCCATATTGAAATTCCCAATATCAAACCGATTAAACTTAAAGAGTAACCCATTAAGAATATTCACGCCAAATTGTGGCCAGACAGTGACAGCAATCATAATCTGATAATGTATGTATATGAACTCGTAAGTAAACGTGTCTGAATCACACAAATCCGAAATTAAGATAACAATAGAGGCATAATTACCTTTCTTTGCAGCCAAGATACTGACAACTAGACTTGGTGCATTACTGCCTATTGCTGCAAATACCAACCCAATTATAATATCCGGAATCCCAAAGACGAAGCCTTCAATGACAAATAAAAGTAAATGAATGTTAACATAGATAAATAACGAATCGATTTGATATAATTATATGTAGTTATGAATATAGAAAGAATCATTTTGGAACACACCACCGTTAATGGAACCCTGTATATGACGCTATAAAAGTTTGAAATGAATGCAAAGCAACCCGAGAAAGAGTGATGAGATCATCTTTGTTTCGAGAATTCAACTTAGGTATGGACGTTCCCTATAAATTCACAAGTTTGGTCTCCTAAAGAATTTCGAACCACGTGGTTCCTATCAACACCAACAACAGGCCGGGCTTGTTTTAACGCTATAAGTGATAACAGAAACTCTCGCCGTCAAAGTGGGTGATGAGGAGTTACAATATAATCTCGCGAGTAAATGTGGTGTATTCCGTAGCCAGGGATGGGGATGGAGTGGAGTGTGGGGTTGCAGGGGTAAATAGAAGGAGAAAGGGTACAGGTATACCGTAAAGGGTGCGAGATACTGTACAAACTCTACAAATGTACCAAAACTAGGAGTCTAAACTCTATCTATATTTCGGCACGACAATAGGGGTAAAAAGTCCAAGGTTCAAATTTTACATAAAGCTTACAAATTTTACATAAAGCTTACAAATCAAGAGGCACAAATCTATATGTGTTAAAAGGTGGGAGGGCTCAAACCACTCTTGTGTAGTATGGCTTAATTTATTTGATTGAATTTACTGGAAAATCGATAAATACAAAAAAACAAAACAAAGATGAGCAGTAGATAAACTAAAAAAATATGCTAACATACAACATACACAATAACAATAACAAAACCAAAAGCATAACCCTTATAGATTGTATAAATTAATTTACATATGTCAGATATTGTACACCGGCTCTTGCTGAGAGAACCCTCTCCCCCTCCCCAACTGTCCTGTGACCGTATGTAAATAGGCGAGACTTCACAAGCGAAAGCGTAGCTTAATGCAACACATGACAAACTCTGTCCTCTGTGTTCGCCTCATCACCCATTTGTGGGGTATTTAGGTTCTGTATACTACAAGTATTAGCATAGAATTAGCATAGAGTTAGCATAGAATTAGCAGAGAGATGATCGCCGCTACATGTACAGTTAAAGTTTGATAAAAAAAATATTTAAAAAAACAACATAAAAGGAGGGTATCATACATGAGAAAAAACGAAGTCATTACCAAAGTTATATGAGGAGATTTTATACGGAGCTAGCTGTCTAATTTGCATACATGGTGACAAAAGTTAGTGTGTGTCTGAAGCATCACATGAAAGAGTAATGTGTGATGCTTTGAAGAATTTGCACCTGAAAATATTCATCGCCAAGTCTGTCTGTTTTTAGAATAAACGCTACGCAAAATATAACGCAAGCATATGGTGATTTGATGATGTTATAGTCACGTGACACGCACTTACCCATGACGTCAATCATCCAGATGATGACGTAACTGATAGCGCCAAGCCATACCATTGACATAAAAAATGTGAAGAGAAACCACGAGCGCCATCTTGGAAGACTGCAGTCAGGGATAGTGAAATAGAATACAATGCTTATAGGAAATCCTATAATCCATATAAATTTGCCAGGAATTGAATTGGGAACATGGAAGGGAGAGTATTCTTTCATTTCGACGTCTGGTTCATTGTTCTGAATTTCTGAGGAAAAATGAAAACAATAAATAAATGCAAAGGCACCACAGTACAGACCCGAAGTACAGACTTTTTAACTTTCCAAAAGTCTGTGATACTCAAACTATTTTGATTTTCAAAAATATTGAAGCCCTTAAACTAAAAAAACAAAACTAAAACGGGACACCGACAGTTGCTCTAGAGCTGACATCCAAATTAGGCAAATAATGGAAAGTAACACTACATTCCAGCTTCTAAAAAGTTTAGAACTTTTATTGGCATGGCTGACTCTCAGTCGCTGTTATTGCAAGTTAGCCATTTCAATCACTAGATCATGCAAATTATAAAATTCCTATTTTTTACGCATATATACCTTTCAAGTTTGTTTCTCCTGATTTCTCTTCTTCTCGTTGTAAAACGTTCTTTTCATCATTAGCACTTCCATTTGTGCCATAGTTTTCTTCCTCTTCTGTTTGTAACAGGTCGGCCCTGGAATCCTCATTACGTTTCATTGCAACTCTGAGACCTTCACTTATTCGTTTGTCAAAGTACATGAATAGTATATATCCACAGTACATAATGACCATTAAGAAGGCTTCAAACCTGTTATTCAAAGACAGAGGGTGCATATCTTGTTAGCTACATCAAAATAAAGCAATATCGTGTTAAACTTTCGTCGTCAAAACTGAATATCCACAGATGTCATATGACGAAATGCAAACAAGTGGTACTCCCATTTGACTTTAATGGGAAGCACCTTGTGTCTAAGTATATAGTGAAGCATTGCGCTTCCAATGTGAGGCTTATTAGTTGTGTGTGTAAGCAATGTGAGACTATGGGCATGCATTGTTTTCTCAACTGTCATTCGTGTTGTGGGAACATCTCAACTGACTGACATTTCACGCCATGCTGCATATAGACTTTGTACTGTGAATGGTGGGATGACCTAGATAGACGTAGATAATTGTCCAACGAATAAATTTCAAATTGAGATATGTCATAAATATGAATAAATCAAATGTTTCTAATTGTCTTTTCTCCATATGGTACCATTTATTCCCACATAATTCAATACAATTATTTTCACAATATGCTCCAGAGTTCACAGCAACATTGTTTGTTCAGTCTACATTTTAAAACCCCATATATTCATTGGCATCATCTCTGTTAACATGCAGTCATGAGTCTGATTGTATGCAGTGGTAAGATTTTTACACATCATATAATAAAGTATGCACATCATATAAAGATTCTGTACATCATATAAAGCTATTTGCACACCATATAATAGTGATTTGTGCACGTCATATAAAGGGTTTGTATACGTTGTATAGGATGTATGCACACCATATTATGAACTAAGTGGCATGGACAATGTATTGTGATTCCTGGATTTACGACTGTGGCTACTCATAAGCGGTGATAAATAAATGTTTTGTTTTTTTTTGTTTTTTTTGTTTTTATAAATTTTTGTGCTGGGAATTCCTCCCAGCGATTTTCTGTTATGCAGACAGATACACACAAACAAACAAACAAACACAAATGCTACAGAGATCCATTCGGGTTTGGGACTACGTGACAGGGCTATGTAGCACGCTCTATATCACGTTGCTGTGGAACTGTCAAACAAATGTTTTCTGGTGATGTTTATAGTTGCTCGCTTTATCAACGAGACTGTTATGATTTGTTGTATACTTTACTTATTTACATATTGACAATTTATGATAGCATTTGAAATTATTCGGTCGTGCTCTGAAAATCCGTAAGATTCTCCAAAAATAGGTTAAAAATACTTAAAATATTGAACAGTGAAAGTTGCTTAGTCTGTTTTCCCGAATTTGAATTATCCAACACTTCTTAATTCATGGAAGAAGTGTCATAACAATATTAATGTGGAATGATCACACAGGTGTGAATTGTAGTTAATCAACAGATCTAATATTTGGTCAACAAGATATATGGACATTTTCCTATTCTGTTACCATGGTAACAACTACAAACGCTTGAATTTCATCATAAAATTATGATGTATGATATATATGTATTTCTAGCCAGAAAAAAAAATGTTCACCGCATGTTACCTTTTGAGCGTGTGGGCAACAGATTTGTGTTGACAAGCTACCAGGGAAAGAAAAAAAACATAATCGCCGCTTTATAGTAAGTTCTTTTCACCAATTCAATTGCAACACCTTTGTATAAACACATCTGTAGCAGCCTAGGACGTTTAGTTCATTGTACAATACAGATTGTGTGATGTAATCCAGGATGTGTGCTTATTCCCACGCATCTTTCTTTTTTTTATACTTTCTATACTTTCTGCAAAGCTGATTAGAACTTACCACACAATAACACTGTCACGCAGCATAAGCATAACAGCTATACAACCAATCATGTAAAAGCTGGTGTCCCTAAACACAGGCCACCAGTCCAACCGGAATGCCTGAAATAAATCAATTTTTTAAATGTCAAGCAACCCAAATGCAGTTTAAAGATAGAACAACTCTTAACCAATACTCTGAGATGTTTATTTTATTTCCGACCCTGAAGGTCAAGGTCAAGGTCAAACATGGCGATTTCAATATAGCGATTTCAACCATGAGAAGGGTAACATCTTATGATATGGGGTTGGACACTTGAATTTAGTCTCTTTTTTTATAGTGCCTGAGCTATTGTAAAAAGTATGGATTTTTACAACAAATATGGTCGCCTTTTAGTAACAGTGATATTAGCATAATTCAAAAAATTATACATGCACACATTTCCCCTGTTCTTTATCACCTATTTGTAATTCCAAAGTTATTTGCCACACTTAAATGCCAAACACGTGTCTGCGATATGCAGATATAAACTCAGAAATGAGCTTGTATGATCACATATTAATTATTAAGTATACGCTATCACTGTCAACTAATTTTGCCGACATGATGAAACTTAACAGCTTTGACGATGTGGTTATCGACCGTTGTTACCCCACGAAATAACGATAAAAATGTTAGTCTTTTTTGTAATGCCATTGTGTATAAAATGACTAATTACATATTCTGAATTATATGTATACTTTGTATGGGGGGATTTTGTTTTTATAACTTGATCAGAAAGCATACGCTGAATAAAAATAGCATGTGGTGTTGTATAGGTCAACCCCACAACATTTGCAAAAATAGTGAACAGAGGAAACGCTTGTCTTTAAATCATGTAAATATCTGCTCAGAAACAAAGTTAGTTTTTGTAACGTGGGACCCCTAGCCTAACGTGTGAATTGTACGACCGCTCTTTCATTTTACGTGCTTATTTGACAAGCGTGCGGAATGCTATGCACAGGTATGCATTAAGTGACTTACCGTCACGAGCACTAAACCACAACACCCAGGAATGAATGCAGCTGTGAATGTGGACGTTCCAATCACCGTACCGAATCCAATGGTACCACTACCAATTATAACACCTAGAAGAATGACGGTAAGATCAGATACAACACAAAGCAAAGAGTTGTCAATTATCTTTACTCCACACAGGCTAAAAAATGTAAACATGTACCAAGAAGGTCAATTCAGGCAAAATAACGAAGGTAAAATAGCAATGAACGATTAGCCGACATCTACATCGGATTTTAATCAGATTGGATAGTTCCTCAACTATTATAATTATAATTATAATTAGTGTACTTCTACCCCAAATATTGGTTAAAAAAATGATATTTGTTAGGGAAGTACGCGATTCTTACACATTGTATATCATATTTGTGCCAGGTTTGAAGGAAACCAGGTCATTTTTTGTCACTTACTTATTAGCGTTATTAGTAGTTCTCCTGCCGAACTGCCAAATGCCACCAGAGTTGCCCCAGCAACACCTTCAGGAATATGGAATCCTGGTAAGGTAAACAAACAGGTTTCATATTTCTTTTATAGTATTTAAAAATTACAATTGCTGAATCAAATATTGATATAGTTTAAATACAATCCGCTGCCAACCAGCATGTGGTGACATGTTTTATTTTACTAAGTAACTAGCTATATAGAATGTGCAAAGCATATTTGTATGACAGTACCAAAATTATAATGTAAAATTGGATGACATCATTGAAAGAGCTCATGTGTTAATAAGTCACACGTTAAGAGACATTTTGTAGAGAGAAAAAATTTCAATTTGTAAGGCCTAAAAAATAAATATAAAAAATAAAATAAAAAATCTACCTACCCCACCTAATTAGGCCTAATCAGAAACTGTTATGGTTATGTGAGACACACCGATTGACTATGCTATATTCACATATCCTTATTTAATGGTCAAGTGAGATAGTTGTATTCGATGAGAAAGTTAAGAATTACATGATACGTCAAACATAAAAGTTTAATACGGGTATCATATTTCTAACCGTTGAATACCAGTATATTTCAATTAAATTCTTTTTATATATGTCGTATGGTCACGTAAATATATTCAACAAGCAAGTTACTGAAAAAACATAAACAATAACGTTCACTTGAGGTCGCCTGTCCTAAACCCAGTCGGAGTTCATGGTCGCCATCGTTTACGTCAGACCCCCCCCCCCCCTTCATTCGAAAGACTTGAATATCTTTGACCTTCGGATGAATAATTACCGTCAAGTTCACAAACTACCTGGGAAAGCGGGTCATAAGTTGAAACGGTGAAGTGTCGAAACAATCAGTTACCCACGTACAAACGATACAATGTCTGGAAATGCGTGATATCATGGTGTTGGTGGTGGTCATATCCATTCCTCAATTGCAACTTTTTTTACGGGAAGTGAAATAAAAATTCACCAAGTTGTCAGTGATCATATCTACCTCTATGTATACAGTAGTACTACCATTGTTACGAACTACCAGGAAAAGTTTCAGTTTATGAAGTGAAAATAGTTTTGATTTAAAGCCCATATGGGTTGTTGTACCATCACATGTGGTAATCAGTGACAAATATAAAGTCTTCAGCCCCAACGTTAACATGGATATCGAAGAACAAATGGGGACAAAACAGATACATCCGAATTCTTTGAGTGGGTTAAACACAACTGAGAATATGTTAGATTTAACGAATCTATTTTCAATGGCATAAAGTCCTTGAATACTGCCGACACCGCGCACAAACGAAAGAATAGAGGAAACGTGACAGTCATACTTCATATTCTGTACTGTGAAGTGTGGAAATAACCTAACCAAATAACAAAATATATCTCATATTTATAACAATTATGTCAAATGCTCAAAAGTCACTACTTAGTAAAATGCATTACTTAATTATATAAACAACGCAATAACGAAGATCAGCAACTTTTAGTTATACAACAATTAATAGATTACATAAGCTTATAGTCTGCGTTTGTGCGTTAATGCCAGTGCCAGTTGAACCGAAGGTTTATACATGCATCAATAAAAAGTACTTGAGCCACAGATAAGGGTACACACACAATATGGTCTACATAAATGTATCTATCGGTAGGTCTAAATTAAGGCTGGCATAGCTGAACACTTCGTAGCTTATAATCAAGATTACATCAGAGACTACTTTGAGTTACACTACCGTAGAAGATTAATCCTTGGTGAAACAAACTCAAGTTGTATTGTCCAAAACAGATCACTTTCTACGTGAATTTTGTCTTTCATAAACTTGAACATGTTAAAATACCAGTATCGTGTAAACATTTAAAGTGAAAAGATTCTTGTCTTTCCTCCCTTCAGTTGGAATTATATTTATAACAAGAAATTAAACATTAATTCCATTGATACTCACATACAAATTTGATTAACAAATAAATTTTGTGAATAGACTAAATTATGCTCATTTTTTCACTATAATATTTGTTATTTTCTCACTACATAGTCAATGATCACACTATTATAGGATCTCAGACTTTGTCGGAGATTTAAGATGTACTCACTTTCACACATGACTTCCATGGCAGGAATAAAGTAGCGTACAGATTCCAAACAGAGCGCATACACCATGTAAATAAGTACAGCAATATGTACGATCACAGCACCATGACGAAGCTGTTCTTCGGTGAACAGGTGAGTCGGTAGGTCCCTTGGAGTTCCAACCGGAGTGCAATTCATGTCCGTAGTCATCTTTCCGAGATAGCCGCAGAAAATGAAATTAATTTGCGCATGGAATCCAACGTCGATCTCAGTCAAGTTTCACCACTGTATAAGGCACAACAGAAACACGGAACAGAAATGCTGTTAGAACGTTTCACCAACCATCCACACTATATGTATATACAGATTTGCCATAGAATAAACGTTTCTGTTGTAGCTGTTTTATGGCTAATGACTTGGCAAAAGTTGTTGGTTTGAAATTCTAATTTCGAATTAAACGTGTTTTTAAAGATGATACTTTTGAATATTTAAAGTGGATATTTTAAACACATGATTTCCAAAATTTTAGTTTGGTATTGCCATAGTTTTTTCGCACAGCTCGCTTACCTGTCAAATGTATCCTTATGAATCATGAAGAACGATCGATGAACTGCGCATGGTCAGTGCAAATCTAAAGCACCATGCATCAATATTGAAAACGCGTGGAGCTTGAGTTCGTTTTGTATATATACATATACTATTGTTATACATGTCTGCTATCAACATATTACCTTTCATACATTAAAGTTATGACATCACACAACCCTCCACTGTTTGGTGGAGGGCCCACGGTACAATCTATCGTGTCTAAATCACAAAGCATTGCAGCCAAAATCCAATCAGAGACTTTGGGCGTTGATACTGTACAACTTAAATTATGTTTGACATCTGTTCCATACATATACGTACACTGAGAGAACACTCAAAACACAAGTACAGGCGTGTTCGGTCTTGTTTGTCTAGAGTAACATTTTGTAGCACAATATGATTAAACGCAATATAAAAAAGTAACATTAAACATTATTTTGGTAAAATTACACATACAGGGTGAAACATTTTTGAACAGTTGTCATGTTTGTATATTAAAACTTTTGGTCTAAATATTCAGTCAGATCCGTAAAATTGCACTTTATCAGCATCAAAATTGCACAGTCTGAGCAGAGTTCTAACTTAAACTTCATCGACAAAATCGAGAAATACACACGAAAGAACGAGAGCAAATTTAAAAAAAAAAAACATCAGCAATTACTTTTGCAATGACAAATCAATAATGGTATCTCAGCTGACAAATTTGACCATAGCAGGTGACAACAATTATGTGTTAATGAACTAATTAAAATGTTGTTTAGCAACATTTTAATTAGTTCATTAACACATAAGATGAAATTGTTTTTAATTAGACTCATTAATGTTCAGTTTTTGAATAAGATGTATCATGGAGCGTTGTAATTTAAAGCGGATATCATATTTGAAATATGACTTTATCTTTTAATAAAATGATTATATGTGAAGACTGGCGTTTATAATTATCTTATTACCATGGTAATAATTCCTGGATGACAAAGATGGCACAGTCTTTAAATTTTACTTCCTAGATGTACGTAAAATTACAAACTACTTACTGTGTTGATGTCAGAATTCAGAATATCATTAAAAGGAAATTGGTTTCAGTCAATATGAAGAGGTTAAGCTAATGAACTTGATTTCAGAATTATAAAAAAAAACATCGGCGTACATATAGATAGATCCGAGCCAGGGGTAATAATTGTAAATTGCTTTGAGCACAGAGTGGGAAAGCACAATATAAAAACTAACATTAATATTAATATTATTATAATATATAATTTATAATAATAACAACAACAACAAAAAACTCAAAAAGGACGTTGTATTGTGTGATATGTGGAATTTGAATTTTTCAACAAGTAAATTGCAGTTCCTCTTGTTGAACCAGTTTAGGTCATTCATTACATTGACTTGTACTGAAATTACTCATTGTTAGTTTATGAAATCACGGTATGTCATCTTGGGTTAATCTTTTAGCACAAATTGTCATTTTACCGGCTGTTTCAATATATTCAAACATAATGCACCATTCATGTAAACCAAACAGCTGTCGACGATGTGTACCATTTACGTGTCAACTTACGAATTAACCCCATTGTGTAGATTACTGAGATTCGAATTCGTCACAGCTGGTTCATTTATGACTAAAAAAAAGTTTACTGTGAGGTCAAAGCAGATTAGGATTGACATTTGTTCATTAAATTATTAGTGTACCTTGAAAATCGGAATGTAGCTATTGCGTGCTCAGCCCATGCTGGTCTTTTTAAAACCTTTATACGAGACATGACATCATATAGGCCTATATTATTAGATTTACCAGACAGCGAGATTCAGTGTTGTTTTTACAGGAGAAATAAAGATGCCTTGATACTTCACTCATGAGACAACTTCGAATGCAAAAAAGAAACAACAATTATAAATGTTCCATTATATATTACATGTATAGTGGAGAGATGTAGAAGTATATAGTCCAGTCAGTCTAGCGGAAATTTAGGCCAAACCAGGGCATGGTTGCAACAGAAATCATTTTAGCGCATCTTGCTCAGAATTTTATGCTGAATAACATATCATGATTAAATATCTCTCTTGTTAGATAAAAATGCATGTTAAACAAGTGTTAATTAGTGTAATTAACATGTAAAATAATACATTAGTATTAGCCTACATATTTTTTCCCATAAATAGTTATTGACGCTCTATTTTGAGTAAACTTTTCAATCATCAAACCACTCCAAAGTAAGCTAAACATTAGTAATGCAGATTACATGTAATGTACAATAAGTATACATTTTTTGAATACCACTGTGAGTACATGTAGTATGTCAATAGGTATTGGAGTACATGAGTACATCCCTTTATCATTAAATACCTCCCTTGTTAGATAACCATGCATGTTAAACAATATAGAGAAAACAAAGGTATTGATATTTAATAGAAATAATAGATTATTAAAACATCAATTGGATATCGAGATCGTATATAGCTATAAGTATCTAGGGATAGAATTTCAACCCAATGGTAAGTTTGATCTAGCAAAATACAAACTTTATAAAAAGGCAACAAAAAGGCGTTCTACTCTAATATTAGAAAAATCACCACTTCACACCACTAATGTAAACATTCCAACATGGATCAACATTTTTGATCTCACTATTAGACACGCACTAACATATTGTGGAGTTGATAAATACATTGATAAAACACCAATAGAGAAACTGGACATCAAATTATCCAAAATGTTACTTCAAGTTAACTCATGTGCAACAAACTTAGCAGTAAGAGGAGACTAGGTAGGCAACCACTGTCAAATTTTGTAAATAACATGATGGTGAAATACTGGCATAGAGTGTGCACGAAAAAAAGAAAACAGCCTGATTGATGAGACTGTCAAATATTATAACATACTTAACAAAACAGCCTGGGCTACTGCTCTACAAATCATAAGTGGATCTGAGAACATAGAAAATTACTTGAATAATGGAAACAGACATAACATGAATAACATAATAGAGAGGATAGATAAACAATACATTGCTCTATGGGAACAGGATATTAATGCTGATAGGGCGTCTATGGAAGGCAAAAAATTGCACACCTACTATAAATTTAAAACTAAATTCAAAATGGAAGAATATTTCTATAATGTTACACATAATTCCCATAGGAAACTTATTTGTAAATTGAGAATCAGTGATCATAACCTAATGACCGAAAAAGGGAGACACATTAGACCTAAACTAACAATAGCGGAGAGAATATATGCAAGCAACGTGGTACCAACAAAGTTGAAGATAAAATTTAATGCACTTTATTATGGACTGCCCTTTTTGTACACTAAGTACGGACAATTTCTTTCTTTCACTATCAAATTTAAATGCAGAATTCCAGTGTAAAAGTGGAATTATTACTCACAATATAGTATCCTTGGACCTTGTGGTCTACGATCGGCTCTTCGTGTCCCTAGGGCCCCGGCTAGAGCCCCATGCTAGCTTCTGGTTCATAAATCAAAGCAGTCTCAGCTTTCCGAACACCCGCATGCACCCATATTTGCACTGTCCTCATTGGACGTGATAGGTTTATGCAAATTTATATATCAAAATGTTATGAGAATCTTATTTAAACAAGGGTCAGGCTCCTTGACAAGTTAGTACACGTATTAAATATGTATAATCATTTACGTTCTGCCAAAACCAACTGGTATACCTCGCAACAGTACAGATAAGCTTATATTCAATATGAAGTTGAAATTAACATAGCACCCCCGACAAATAAGTACAGTTCGTGCCCCCCCCCCCCCCCCCCCACCGACGTACTGTTACTCTACAACTTACAATATTGAAACACCAAGCATAATTTCGAATGGCGGGAGAAGTTCCAGGAGGTAATACTGATGAAATATCATGACGAAGTAGTCTTTCATATAAAATTTAAACTTCTGAATTTTGAACACAACTCTTTTGGCTTTTGGTCATTATCTTTAACAAACAAACAAACAAACAAACAAACAAACAAACATAAACACGTCGTTTCAGGATCTGGACTCGGAAGGGGGGGGGGGGTTACATTCTACAGCAGAGGTCACCGGGCTGCCAGTTTGAGTTTTGCATAAAATTCGTTTCCTGATTGGATGTAGGAGAAAGTTTGCTCAGGAATATACGAGCATGTGTACATGTCATATGCAAAATGCACCCTTCAGCTAGCTTGTCTTTCAAGTCAAAGGCCTGAAATAAAACTGTTATTAAAATAATTGTTAAAACGACAAAACATTCCACAGAAAATCTGATTACGTGTAGTTTTAATCCGATTATTCATTAACATTTCTGAATGTACTGAATTGATTAATATTTGAGTAGGATGGCACTGCCCTTTAATATGGCGGCCATAGCAATATAAATATTTGACGACAGATACAATGTGGTTGCAGGTGTTGCATGGAGAATGTTTCTGTAACAGCTTAATTTAGCCTCACCAAGTAGAATGGGGTAACATGTACTAACTGTTTAACGAAGGTAACCATCTTTCCGAGATTTTTTTTATTTTCACAGACCAACATTTCGATATCATACAAGGATATTTAAGAATGCGCTGAAAATCCCGCCATTGATAAGCTTGTCAGGTGTTTAGATTTGAAAGTATTTATCGTCTACGTCTTACGATTGTTTTACCTTATTTGGAAATATGAATTTCTTACTTCACACTATACTTTCATTGTTTCATTTCATGTACGAAAAGACCATTCATCAAAGTACAAAACCATTCGTCAGTTCAAAGAAAGTCAGTCGTCAGACTTATGGCAGAACGCTCTTTTTTTCCGACGAACGAATTCCCTGTAACTTTTAGGAGTAAAACTTGTTTTAATCGCTTTTTAAATGTTATGAACTGTGAACTTGGAATATTGCTCTTTGGTGGTGAAGTTAACTACTAATTCTTATGGGTAAATGGGTAAATATGGGACTTATGGGTAAGTGTTCTATTGTGTTTCAACAAACAATTAAACCTCTATGTATTGAAACAGAAACTTCAAATTCAGTCAAAATTATACAATTTACCTTTACTTTTATTTTTGCACAGTTTTCTTTTCTTTAAAAAAATTAAAAACCTTATATTTATGGGTGCTTTTCCCATCCACACTTTGAACTTAATGGTTACTCACTATTCGGCATTTTCGATTTGAGAAAGCCTTTACGTTCCAAGTCGTATTGGATTTTGGCGCTATATAAATTGTATTTGACAGATCTCAGACCACTATATAGTGGTGTAAGGACTAATTGAATATTTCACTATATTCTCACCGATTTCACAGTCTTCAGTGATTGGCTTAGATTGTGTCACGTGGTACCAGTGGACTAGTGACCAGTATATCACATCGTTTTCATATAAACTCACCAGTGATTGTCTTAGATCGTATCACTTGGTATTGACTATTGACCCACAGTGACCGTAATTTGCATATAGGGACACTAGTCGCATTCTATTTTCCACCGGGCAATATTCATGTAATATGGAAGTATTATTATGGATTTGCCTGGCTATGGAAAGAATATGTGCCTGAGAATGTGATGACACGTATTGCCTGGCCTTAATCGGGTATTAGTAAACGCCATATCATACCCTCCTGCTGTTATGGAGCAAATATTTTCCTCTGCTTTACAGACTCGGGGAATTAGTTATTGTTGTAACAACCCTCGGAGTAAGACGTCTGCTTGTTCCCTCATAGCCAGGCAATAATAAGTATATTTTGACTGGACTATAAGCGTATATTTGTGACCTCAATTTACATAGTGCGTGCACAAGTCATATTCCCAAGGACAATAGTCATGTAGCACTGGAGCCTTTTCCGTGATTGCTTTGACTGTGAAAAGAATATGTATGTGCCTGAGAATATGATGTATACAACGCTTATTGTCTGGCCTTATTCGGGCAATAGTAGACGTCCCCTAATGCTGTTATTTAGCACTCGGCTTTTCACCTCGGGGAAATAGTTGTTGCATAATAACCCCGGGGTGATAGATGTCTAGTAGTGCCCTCATAGTCAGGCAATGAGTGTTTATCATCGTGCCTGTATATGACAAGAACCCCTCGTGAACATACCATCACTCACTAGTACCTCGGGCAATTCATCACATACATACATGTTTATACCACTCTGGTAATCGAAGCTTCGGTTTCCCCAAGATAGAAGCATCGCTCGCTCGTGTCTTCGACGCGTCAGCTGCCTTCGTCACTATAAAACATACCTTGAATCCAAGTCAAAATTGGTCAAGACAAGACATTGAATACACTCCCTTCATTGCTTTCATAAGACAAGAGTAAATGACCCTAATATTGACCTAGGGGTTAATTGTATGCCTTATCTGTATCTTAAAATAGCGTTGTTGTGAAAATAAATGGGTGTGTCTCCAATTTCAGACGAAGAATATGAACTGCACCGGTCACCAGTCTCAATGACATGAATATCAACCACGTGATTTAATATCCCAAAGTACCAATGATATGCAATATATTAACATTATTTTAATTTGTTAATCAGTCATACCTAGACTTCGAATTTTAATGTCTGGTGTAAGTGATATATTCGTTGGGGTTAAACTGCCCGCATATTCACTCCACAATATGTTTATAATCATTCGATCTGTTACGACTCTAATAGTCTAGTTACGAGTGACCACAGTATGAACAAAGTGCACAGTTTAATATGCAATTTGTTTTATAAGATTATAGTCCGATCTTTGGTGAATTTATTTTTATTTTGAAAAGAATTTTTACCTGTCAGCTCAGTCGAATCTGACTTTCGCAAGTCAAGATGAATTTTCCGGTCATGGTTTCGGCATTATATTCTTTATCTACGTATACAATTCCAAGAAAATAAAATCCAAGATGAATTGAAACACTTACAATTAGCACAGCTATAATTATATAAGCAAGGTATAAAGAAAGGCAAGGTAAAGGAAGGGAAGGGAAGGGGATGAGAGATAGAGAAGGTAGGGTAGGTAGGGCAGGATATGGTAGGGTATAGGGTAGGACAGGGTAAGGTAAGGTAGAGTGTATAGAAGGGTAACTTAGGGTAGGGTAGGGTAAAGAAAGGAAAGGAAAGGAAAGAAAAGCAAAGCAAAGGAGGGGAAGGATTGGATTAGGTGAAAGAAAAGAAAGGAATTGAAAAGATTGGATTTTGAACGGAGAAAGTAGTAGTCTTTTATGTCAGTGTCTATTTTGTTTGTTTGTTTGTCTGTCTGTCTGTCTGTCTGTCTGTCTGTCTGTCTGTCTGTCTGTCTGTCTGTCTGTCTGTCTGTCTGTCTGTCTGTCTGTTTGTTTGTGGGATTATTTTTGTTTTGTTTTATTTACTGGGGTGTTCTTGATTGCCAATCATTTTTTGTTTCCTGTGCCAATCCAATTCAAGAACTTCTTGACCCAGATTTGGAAGTAGTTTAGTAGTAGTGGTTAATTAACAATGTTAGGGAATCTTGGTGGTGTCTTTGCACTCTTTGTTTACACGTCAATAGCCCCATTTACACGTAGGTTGTCCTAGGATAGATTTGTGTCTACACGTAGGAACGTTGTGGAGTAGATGTCGCGCATTCCCTCCTGACTCTGTCCTGACAGTACATAGGACGAAGTCGGGTGGGTTTTAGGAAACATCTCAAAGGTGTCCTAAGTCAGGAGAGTTTTCAGGACGGTTTCAGGACGCGTTTGCATCTACACGGGCTTCAAACTACCCTGAATCCTACTTGAGGTAGGATTTTTAGTGCCGTCTAGATGGGAAGAAGGCACTATTAATAATTTGTTACATGTCCTCATTTGACCGCATTATGAAAAATAATCAACCCGCCTTTTTTCTGGTGTGCACGCATGGCTATTATTACCCGCGAAATTTACGCCAAACCTTCAACCCATAGTCTATAATTTGAATACAATGTTTTCATAATATAATTTAGTATGACTCCATGTGGCTAATAAAATATGAAATGTCCACAGCCATATATTAGCGTACAAATGGTGTTTTAATAGGTTCTGTATGCATGATAATGATAATTGATCGACATATTGAATCGAGGCATGTCACCTAATATAAAGTTTAAGCCTAAACACATACATGAATATTTACATACAAATTAGTTCTGATGGTAGATATTGACATTGATTAATAATATTCAGTATCACACGTGCTGAACGTGTCATCATATATTGTGATAAAATACTGTGTACCACGTTGTTGCACTTGATGGATGAGCGATATGCATACGACCAATTGCAACATATTAATCCCAATGGATGTAAAATGTCATCTGTCATGACATATTTGGTCTCGCACTGAATTACCTTAAATTAGTAATGTTACTATTAAATGTATTATGTTGAACAAGTTGATTGTTCAATGTTCAGTTAAAATCACTTTTAACGGCTTTAGATATACTAGGTACGTATTTATTCCTTTGGTCGTGATGAATAATTGTCATACTGGTACTTGGATAGAGAATGTGTGTAAATTTAGATTTATTTTGAACTTTACACCAACAGAACTGGCATTTTACAGTTTCCCCGAGCTTCTACCCTGACGTTTTATTTTCAAATATACGAAACGATAAACCAGTCATAATGTTGCACATTTTATTTATTCGTCCATAGCATTCATATCAAGACGACATCATGTCATGAATTTGCAAATTACTGTGTTTGGGTGCAGACATGACACTGCTTATATACATTTCGCCAAAACCTAGTGTGTATGTGTGTGTGTGTGTGTGTGTGTATGTGTGTGTTTTTATGTAGGTAGGTAGGTGTGTGTGTGTACGTAGTTCACAAGACATGAATATGAAAGTCACATCGTGTGTAATATTTCGCTCAGAAAATAAAGTGTGCATCAACTGAAATTGTTGCAGTATTTATGTGAAATGATAAAACACTGATGAGTCCACATGCAGTAGCCAACATTCTTGGTATAAACGACTCGATGACTACTGGAGACAGTGACAAATTTAAATCCTGTCACGTTTATCATTGTGATAGACTTATCACGGAGATTCACAAAAGTTGATACTGTATGACCACATGACCTGAACCTCTCTGCCATGTTATATATTTGATTGATTTAAACTCCGATTTAAAACTTACAGTATATACGTGCAATGAATTCGAGCTCGATCGACATCTGTTGCCATTGGTGACATAATTGTAGATTTACCAAAGTCGAACGTTTTCTTTCCCTTATGCCAACACAAAGGTAGTCCGTTTCCATCTTTGTTTTTACATTTGAATATATTAAATTATAATTATAATTATATTCAGGTGTTATAACACCTGCTGATAATGAATCGTCTAGAGTACAGTCCCATATAATAGAGTGACTGTGTGTACTAGCGTTACAACATATACATGTTCATTTAGCACGTTGGGGGCGCTCTTGTAGGGAGCAGAACAAGGGCGAATGACAAAGTTGTCGTCATGTGACTTCAGTCTAAGCAGTATATGTGAAGACCGGAAGTGTAAACAGAACCTGGATTAATTAAATCAATTCATGATGGAAATATGTTTTTGCTTTCTTTCTAAAAATTATTATTATGCACAATGAGATATATACACAGGACTACTGGGAATTAATTTTTAATTCATGGAATCAAGCATGTTCCCTGATAGAATGTTTGAGAACCACGGCTATGTGGAAGAAAAACTAATAGGTACATAAAACTCACAAAGTTTTCCATTGCAGTAGCTATAGCTGCAGGATTTATTTGTCACATTTTCACTTATCAAACATAGTGCTTTTTCATTAGTTGATTTTTTCCATATAAGGATAACCCTTTTTTTCTGTTTCTCATTACCTGACCGACGCAAATTTTCAGCTCCGACATCAAAATAAAACAATATTTTGCGAAACAGCGCCCTCTCTGGCAAGAATACACACAACAGTTTGGACTGTCAACATCATCTACAGTCATGGTGGCGGCGATGACACTTGTTCACGAACAGAGCATTTCTTTCATTACGGAAGTTACTAAAGTAGTGAGGCTGAGAACATATCAAATGTGTAAAGAAGTTGGGAAAGGGTTTGATATCAGGAATCCAATAAAAGGAAGCTAGAGATGTTGAAAAGTAGAGGCAGAGAAACATGATGATTTTTGAATTTTTCAATTTTAAATCGACCAACCAACCATAATTGCCATGAAAAAGTAATGAGAAACATAAGGTCACCCTAAGTAGTACAGAAAGTAGTTGAAATCATACATGAAAGCTATATTGAACACAAACAACGCTTGTATAGAGGACATGTTTGTATAAAATTCCTATCTTCATATTTCATGCCACACACCTGTGGTATCTAGTCGAATTGAATATGTTAAATTTGAACTGACATATGAAGGCAGTTAACCAAATATATTTGAATGCTGCATACTGAAATCACTAATATATACAAACATTTGGTATAATTCTATAACATATACAATCACATTCTATAAAAAAAATGACCAAAATTAGTCTTTTCACCTCTTTGCATACAGTTCTATGATATTTACATTTCTTGAGACAGATACTTGGCTGTCAAATTAACTTAAGAAGACTTTCTAACTTGTTTTTGTTGTCTCTGACTTCTATATTCAGCAAGTCTGTTGCTAATTTTCTTATCTCGCTCCCTTCTGAGACAGTCTGCTCTCTCAGATCTTCTTGTTGCTATGGTTTCACAAGTTTCGTCATCAGAGGAAGTCAAGACAGAAGTTGATGGTTTTCGCTTCTTTACCCTTGATATTTGAACATCGTCGTCTTCACCATCACTTTCATCGTTAGATGAACTCACTGATACTATTCGCCTCCTTCCTTTAGATAAAACATTGTCTTTACTACCACGTCGGTCAGAATTTTCTAGTCGCCTCTTTTGACTGGCATTCTTGCTACTTTGAGTCCTTGATTTCCTCCCATTTGGCACGTCCTCAGATTCAGAATCAGATGTAGATTCCTTGTCTTCTGTACTTGATGAATCAGAGTCCGAATCCTCCTCACTATATTGAATGAAGTCATCAATATCACCACTAGAGGAATAATCTGGATCATAATTATAACGATGATGTCTGCAAAGAAAGTAAAAAAGAAGTTATGTCTACAAGTGGCCGAGTACAATGCTGATATGTACAGAGAATCATTACTGAATAGGTGATACTTTTGTATTAATTTTGTCATGGATTATTGTAGCTTGTATGATGTCATTTCATTCCACCCTCATCTACATTCTCTTATATTATACTGGGTGGACTAATGATGGATGAGGGCGCCCTCACACCACATATCTTACAGACTACAATTATTGTAGCATTGTCATAAAACCACAAGCCTCTTTATAACACACTCCAAAGTGTACTGACTGCAAAGAGGCAGTGAAAAACACGCTGTGCTTTTGGGGATGTATTGTAGCTACCCGTACCCAGTTTTTTCCGTCTCTGAAACATGATGGAGTGTCATATAATTTGATCTGAAATACTTTATTAGCAATAAGTTCATTAATATTAAATCGATAATCAAGTAACATCTATTTACAAATCAATATAAATCTTCAGGTGAATGTTTGTCTGCATAATGCTGGCAGTTTTTTGTAATAGTGTTTTCAAAACTTTTGTTTTTTTCAATTAGAGATGACAATCATTTTGTATATCAGTACTACTACTACTACTACTACTAGAGTTCAAGTTGATCCCCCTAACATAAGTACAAGACTGTAATACTTAAGACTCGTAAGTGAGAGTACTTCAAGTTACACAAGGATTTTATTTCCAAGCAGTTATTTTCTTGCTACCTAACTACCCAACCAATCCATCATTCATTATCCATGTAAGGTCTTCTAAATTGACAACAACATTATGCCAAGCATAATATACTTACACTCTCAACAAATTATTGACCAATTTTCTTGGTCTGAAATATTCTAGATTTTTAGAAGGAGTTCCTTCAGGTACCAATGATTTGAATACTTCATCCCTGGTTGGTATGTAAAGTTTTCTTTTGCTTTTACCCTCTAGTCTTCTAGAAAATCGGACTGGTGATGTTGGCGTTTTATCACATCTCTGAAAAATAGTCAGAAGAAACAATGAAGTTTTCATTCCACTGTGTACTAGCTGTTCCACAAGAGATAAAGCAAATTGTCATGGTAACCGATCTCAAGTTACTGGTATGGCGTGTCCTTTGTCATATACTATATGCAAATAATATTTAAATACATCCTTTCACTCTCCCATCACCTATCTTCTGTGTATGTCCATTTCATTTCAGCAGCCATGGCCATCATTCGTGATTGCTGGGGCAAACAAGCACACATAGCGTGGTGCAAGCAAATATTGCTAATGCTATGAAAGTTGTGTCAAAAATTCACACACTTCACAGTTGTTTATACCATGGAGGTAGGAAGGACTGCCTCCATGTTTATACTGATAACAACATGCTCATTTACGCCTGTCACAGACACTGCACTGAACTGCGTGCACTGGGTTTCAACACTGACCTCGTCATGTCCATCTTCCTCAAGTTCCTGCAATTTTCCATTTTTCAAGGATTTTCGGCAAGATGTTTCGGAATCTTCAGACGATTCTGACACCGATATTTGTTTTACACGCCTGTAACTCCTCGTGGTCATCTTGTCCTAACTGGTATGGTTGTCCAAAAACATTTGGACGACTCGAGTGCACATCTATATTCTAGTGTTGCATCTACTACTCGATCTCCGTGCGTGCGGACGTGTTTTGTTCATTTCGCGGGACAATCTAAACAACCATGTTTTATTTCCAGCGTGTGATTCGTTATATATTTCACATTGATTTGTTTTGTTTCATTTCTATTCAGACATTAAATACAAATTTTGTTTATTCAATTTTATTTTTAAAACCGTATGTTATTATATAGATGTATGATAGTAAAGATGGCAAGTCGTTTTCCTCGGTAAAATCTTGTTGCAATCGACGTTCGATGTGTTGTAAATTATAGGCTACTTATAGTGATATTGGGGTCACCGGAAGTGTCGTATTTTGCTCGTAGCTCCGAGCGAGGGCCTAGACAGAAAGCAAGAGGCTGAAAGATTGCCGAACTATCGTGTTCTTGGGGGCATAGCTCAGTTCAATACAGACATTCATGGCTTTGGTAACGTATGGAAGTAGTGATGAAAGCGATTACAGTGACGACGAGGAATCACAGGTCACGAAGTCAGCTTCGATTGGCGATAAACCGTCTGTGACGGCGAAGTCGCTTCTGTCAACTTTACCTCCACCGAAGTCATCTGTACCAAAAATAGGTAAACATGCATGTTTGACAATCCGAATCATGGGTACAGAATCAGGAGTCCGTGCATTCGGACGGCTTGATTCCGTTAATTGACTCCGTACTCAAAACAGCTGGCAGTGGGCCTTCGTAAACACACAAAGGAATGTGGAGATCATCATTTAAACCATAGACTTTCCACTCCACTCCGAGATTGATAAACAAAAACAAGTGTAGGAAAGTGTCTCTGAAAATCGTGAAGTATGCTATACCACAGTTCCTCTATCATTAAAGGACTGTGACGAAGAAATCTACTACTTAACTACGTAGAAAAACACGTGAAAACAAACCCTTTATTTTTTGTGAAATGGGGGAAAAATAGCCAGGTATTGTAAAGTTTCTTACTTAGGTCAGATTGTCATGCAACTTACAACGTGTATGGTTTGGCAAATGGGGAGTGTTGAACCCATTCGCCAAACTATGCCTGGCAAACTGGCATGACAATCTGACCTGAGAGAAGACTTGTCTAGAGGTAATACATGTAGCCGTGCCAAACTGTTCACACTTGGGTTGGGTTGGCTAAAGGTTTGGTATGAGTGCAAAGATAAGATAGAGAATTTTCCTCATCTTTGAGTGATGTATGCTAAAGATGCATTGTTTGATCGATATTCTGTTTGTTGTAGATACCAGTGGTTTGGGCAAGAGTGGTTTGTCACTGAGTAGCAGAAATAATGGTGAAAGGACAGGTAGCACCACATCCACAACAACAAAACCAACTAGATCACTGAATTTACCACCACCCAAGAAAAATCAGCCTGTGAAAATCACTGTTCCTTCACTGCCTGATGTAAGTATCATAGTTATGATAACCAACAACGACTTCATCATATTCAGTTTGAAAATATGGTTAACTCGTTCAATTGATCTGCCCAAATTCCTCCAATTTCTGTAACCCTACATGCGTACAGTTTATTGATTGTGGACATCAGTGTTACTGTGTGTAGTATTGATCATGATCAAATAGTTGTAGGGGCAAGCTTATATTTACAGTGTAATCTGCACATTTCTCCTAGTTCAAGGTTCACCATAGTCTGTAAAACTAAAAGATACTAATGTATGCCATGTCAGGGCACCGTCACACACCCCTTGGGCCAATGAGGGGCATAGCAACACAATGTACCAGTATCTTACAGTCTAGGTTCACCACAGCCACATGTATTTTCTTTCTGACTGGCTATCCTTTGGCAAGATTTGAACCACCACCTGTTCAAGTCTTACGATATCAACAGTGCCCTCTTGTGACTGATAACAGAAATTTCAAGCACCCATGTAAGAATATAGACAGAAAGCTTGACTGTTGTGGAGTGTGGTATACCAGATTGCTGTGTTGCTAACAACACTCAGCAATGTGGAGTGCCCGCAATTTTTCAGAGTAATAACAATAAAGTCTTGTTCATTTTGGTATAATTTTTGAAAATCCATGAATTAAACAATAATGTACGCCCTCCCAGCCCATAATGGACGAAAGCAAACTTTGAACGACATAATGGGCGAGGCGACAGCCGAGCCCATTATGGAGTGCAACGTTTGCTTGAGTTATTTTATAGTTTTGCCAATTCCAGTGAATTTGTAGACCGAGAAACGCAAAAAAACGTATAATATACACAGCGCTGAACATCGTCTGCCATGTTCGGCCCGGAAGCTGAATACTAATCATAGCGACACATGTACGTACACGTACACACATTATACACTCCAATGAACTGCTGTGAACACAAATTTGTTTCATGAATGCGTTGTATTTTTAAACAGTGGAAATGACAATCATAAGTAACAACATGCATTTCGAAAAAATACCTAGTCGTATGAAGAAACAGAACAAATAAGCTTGTATTGTTATGCTCCTTCCGGGGCCGCGATGCCCAATAACGGAGTACATTATCAGTAATAATGTACAGCGATGACGTCACAAAATTCACTGGAATTGGTAATGCTATAATATAATCTAGTATAATGCATTGATAACATGCAATATTGAATGTCTTCTGTACTTTGCAAATTAATCCTCAAGTGTGGTAAAAAATTACTAACAGTGACAAGAAAATGATCAGATTTGATACAACCAATCATAGAATTTCTCTAGTTATTAATTTATATTTTAGTTGTTACTGGTATTGATCATAAATATCTTTGTTTTCACACTTCAGCCTGACTCAGATGAGGATGAACCAGTTCCTAAGAAAGTAAAACAAGATCCTCAGGTGAGTAAGTTCTTGTCTCAATAAAATGGAAAAATTCAAGAAAGGAGGAAAAAGTACAAGAATAATTTAAACCCTACAAATTCATAATTTTGTATAAAAATAAATTGATACTAACAAAGTACCTTTGGACTTTTGGTCAGTAATGAAGTAAGTATGAAATTTGTGTATACTTTTTAAAGTTCTGTGTAATGTACATGTTCAAGCAAGTAAATTGATTTTGATAATAAAAAACCAACAAAGACCACTGCAATATCAATAAGATATATTACTATGGCGCAGATCTCCATTCCTCACCACTACCCCTTCCCATTAGATGCCTTTATGCAATCATTATATCCAATTATAAGAATGATGTATACCATTTTATGCATATTATGTAATATTGATGTTTTAATTTGTAGGGTACTGGACTGTTTGCATTACTTCCCAAGCCTAAACATGCCGCATCAAAAGAAGCCAACAGAATACTAATACCTTACACACTGACCAGGAAACAAGAAATCAAACCAAAAGTAGCACCAGTGAAACCACCACAGCCAAAGAAAAACACACAACCAGCGGGAACAAATGCTTTATTTCTGAACTATGGTAGTGACGATGAAGATGAACCTGCTAGCTTCTTTTCTTTTGGTGAACAGAAAACAAACGAATCCAAAACAGAAAGCCAGCTTCCGGAATCAACATCTTCCATTAGTCAGACTATTGCTTCCACCACTATCAAAGATAAGATAAATACATTCACTGCCCAGCAGGCTGCAGTTACCACTACTAGAACTGACAACATAGGTACATATACAACTGGTCAGCCATCAACTTCAGTTCCTGCTGCAAGTCAAGTGGATAAACCACTTGGTTTTAGTCATACCAAGTCAGATCACAATAAATTGTTATATACAGCTACATCATCAGAAATGGATGTAGCCGCAAATAAACCTCTTTCATTTAAATCAATGACAACATCAACAGACAGAGCTGGTGCACCACTAGATTTTGGTGTGAATTCTGGTGGAGTGTCGTCATCCAGTCAAGGTTATCAAAATGTTGATAATATGTATTACAACCAACAATATGAACAGGATAATCAAGCGTTTCAAGAATACAACCAGCAGGTAAGGAGGTTTTCAATTTACCAGTATTTATGTCAAGAGGCAGCAAAACTTTCCAAGAATACATGGAAGTGGTTTCAGCTCTATTTGCAGAAATAACTTGTCAATTAATATAATTTCTGTTTTCAGTACATGTACACTATAGTAGTGATTCATAACAGTGTCTTTGTGAAATTGTTCGTTGACATTGCTATGGATATGGATATGATAGGATTTAGAACATTCATAGACACATATTGCTATGAGTGTTTCTATAGATCAATGAATCATTATCGTATCATTTCTGTCCATAGTATGCATACGGTGGTGATTCAACACAACAATATGGATATTATGATGCAAGCCAAGACCAGATTGCACCAGACACGACTTCACAGGACTTTGCACAGGATGAAGGAGTAAGTTTGCAATGTTTGCAAGTATTTGTTACAAAGTTGTTAGTTTTACGCGACAAATACTTGCAGTATAGTAATACTGAAGGACATTACTCATGGTTATAGGACTTTCAAAGTTGTCTTTACTTTTATATTGTTTTTGCATGAAGAGTTCAGGATAGCTTTACATGTATGCTAGTCGTGCTAGAACCCATGGGCTGTTCTGCTCACTGTGAAGGCGACCAAAGGTCACTAGTGCGGGCGATAGGCCAAATGGCTCTGATCTTGATTGCACCTTTCAGAAGAAAGCCTGAGGTCTAACAGCTAGACTACATGTATGATGTATGCTTGTGTAAGTGCTACAGTGCACCTTATGGACTCATTCTTGCTGGGCTATGTGAGACTGAGCATGTGGCTGTCACTCTCTAGCTATATGTAAATGAGCATGTAACTCCCTAGCTGTGTGTGACTGAGCATGTATCTCTCTAGCTGTTTAACTGAGCATGTATCTCCCTAGCTATGTGTGACTGAGCATGAATCTCCCTAGCTGTGTTTGACTGAGCATGTGTCTCCCTAGCTGTGTGTGACAGTGTGTATACCCCTAGCTGTGTGTGACTGAGCATGTGTCTCCCTAGCTGTGTGACACAGTATATAACTCCCTAGCTGTGTGTGATTGAGCATGTGTCTCTTCTAAGTTATGTGACTGTGACTGAGCATGTGTGTCTCCCTAGTTGTGTGTGACTTTAAAATAGCATGTTCATTGTCCTTCTCAAAGGACTCTGGATTGTGTGAGGTACATTTTGTAGGGAATTATTGCTAGTCTGCTATGGTGCTTTGTTCCTGTTTCTTTTTCAGTGCAATGGTTTGTAGTTGATATTGTGAATTATGTGAATGTACATTTGTGGACACCCTCATATCTTTACTTGACAGGTATTCATCACTTGCTCTATTTGTTTTACCAGTTTAGGAGACTCCAAGGCAAGAAGGGGCGTAAAGAAGATGTCCAGATTATTGACATTCAGGAAGACAGACAAGATTACAGTAGTAAAGAATGGTTAAATAAATACAACAGTGAAGAAAAGGAATTTAGAAGTCAATTAGTAAGTTTTACTGCTTTTAAAGGAAAAGTCAGACTTATTTCTGCCTTTAGTACACTTGTATTGATTACTGCTATCAACTTAAAGGAAAAGTAAGACTTATTTCTGCCTTTAGTACACTTGTATTGATTACTGCTATCAACTTAAAGGAAAAGTCAGACTTATTTCTGCCTTTAGTACACTTGTATTGATTACTGCTATCAACTTAAAGGAAAAGTCAGACTTATTTCTGCCTTTAGTACACTTGTATTGATTACTGCTATCAACTTAAAGGAAAAGTCAGACTTATTTCTGCCTTTAGTACACTTGTATTGATTACTGCTATCAACTTAAAGGAAAAGTAAGACTTATTTCTGCCTTTAGTACACTTGTATTGATTACTGCTATCAACTTAAAGGAAAAGTCCAGTCAGACTTATTTCTGCCTTTAGTACACTTGTATTGATTACTGCTATCAACTTAAAGGAAAAGTCCAGTCAGACTTATTTCTGCCTTTAGTACACTTGTATTGATTACTGCTATCAACTTATAGGAAAAGTCCAGTCAGACTTATTTCTTGATTTCTGTTATCAAGATTTTGGGTGATAAAATAGCACCTTGTCTTAAGTTGTACAACTTTGAAATCATGTGAAGAAGCCATATTGCATTTGAAATGTTTTCTGCAATTTTGGAGATTTCCTGCAAACATTTGTGGGACAACTGTTTGCAGGAAATGACGTTATAGTTACCACAATTTCTTTGCCTGACTTGGCTTTTCCATTTAAAAAAAATCAACACAATTGAATGTATACATCTTTAAATCCAATAAAAATTCTAACAATTGGGTTTCTTTTCAACCTGCAGAGAAAGGAACAACTACCAACCAGTCAGCAAAGGAGGAAACATCATATCACATACCTAGCTCATCAGGTAAGAATCATCAACCTAATTTTATGCATGTACCATTGTTATGATCATGTCAAATTATCTAGTTGAGTTGCTCGTTTCAAATTTGCATTGTATTCTTAAGAAGATTTTGAGAGAAATAGGTAATTTTTTGTTACCAATATATTACAAATACTTTTATCTGATTCATATCCTTAAAATATGATGTTGTGACAGTGATTCTGTACATGTCCGAATATGTCACATGAATTTGTGTACATCTTATGTTTTCTTGTAATCACTGATATGGGGGGGGGGGGGGGGGGGGGAGGGGTGTAACTTGTCATAGAAAGTAAAAGAAAATAACAGTCTTATGATATTATTAAACTTTAACAATCCAGAGACTTTCGAGAAAAAAAAAACTCCATGCATGTGTGTTGAGATACAAGAGCCTTATATTCCCTGTATATAGATTTGAACAGAAATAACGTAACATTCTCTAGCCTAGCCTTAGTTACCAGATGGATATACCTTCTATTTCATTGCAGGCCAAGGAAAGAGAATTGGAACTGAAAAATTCTTGGGCAGAGAACCGGCTTACCAGGAAACAGACACAAGCCAAATATGGATTCTAGATTTTACAATTCTAAACGATCACCATGAAAAGCACAACTGTTAAACATTTCATATAAGAGGTAGCACTGCTGACATTAGTAGTGAGCTCAGAGGTTGAATTGCTCATCTCGGCAAACTGAGTGGTTTAGTTACTGTCATCAGTAAGCTGGGTGGTTTATTTGCTATTATTAGCAAACTGAGGGGTTCTGTCATTACCATATCATCAGCAAGCTAAGTGGTTTGGTAACTGTCCTACAGGTAGAAAAATTTATCAAATATAAATCATGTCAAAACGTTCATGAAGAACTTTGTCTTTAGTGATATAGCTACACCACTCATATATGGTGTAATATTTCAAAAAAACGCTATCATGGGCCAGTATCATGTAGAACAAATTTATATAGAAAGTAGAATTTAAGAATTGAAAAGCAGCCATCTCCAAAAAGTACAGTAACTGCTTACTTAAAATTTAATTTACAACAGTTTGAAAGGTGCTGGAGTTACTGTATATATTGTGAAATAATCAAAAAACTTAGAAATTCCAGAGATTGCAATAATTGTCGGCGAGAAGACTTTCCCACACTGGATGACTGAACTGGCTTAAAGACTTTTAAACTTAGAACTATTTGTTTGGTGAGAATGGTACAGAATTAAGCAAATAAACAGCCATTTCGTGTCTGCAGTACAGTATATCATGTCAACCTTTTCATTTAAAACACTAATTAACATTGGAACTTTAACATTTCGTTTCAGTTTTTGTCAGTTTCTTCTTTTTTCTTGTTATTTATTAACTGCATTTTGATGTTAAAGTAGAAAAAAATAAAGATCTGTCTTGCTAACAGGTGTCAAAATGGAAAGTGTTCTGTTGCCAAGATCCTCATCCTGTCAATACAGAGTCAGTTGAGGGCGCTGTTCTCTAATAGTTGTCATGGATACCAAAGATAGCAGCATTCTATACAAGTTAGAGCAGTGTTTATCTATTGATATGAAATCATGGAAGCATACATGCAGACAGGGATAATTGGGTTGTATAAATGCATTTTACTCTGTTCAGTTCTACTGGTTCTACTATATTTAGAAGTGGCACAAGCTGAGTTTGTAACAATTTCACCTGGATATAAAAACCTCAATTTTATTACATATTTGAATTCATACCTTCGAAGGCATTGGAATTTGTCTTCTGGCATCGTTAGCACAGTTGATGGCATAATTTTAGAGGTTTCCTCTACATTTTATGTGTTTCATGGAGGAATACTAGATTTAAACTTTACCATATTAGCCTACTTGTAGACTTGAGAACGGATATCACTACACTATTCCACTATCCTGACTGACATTTTGAATTTTTTGCTCCATTGATTTGTCAAAATGTCGGTTAGGACAGCAGCTGTCAGTTAGGATAACGGAATAGAATAGTGATAGCCGTTCTCAAGTCTACAGGTCTATTACCAAATGTAAGCAATGGTTTGAATATGTAAATACTAAAAAGTACATGCATAAAGAGTTACCCCGGTACCCTACAAACATACAAACTCAGCTTGTACAACTTGAATACCTTATGAATTGTAATTACAAACTGGTTTGTACGGTACCTATTCTGTGAGAGGTCTTAACCACCAGATAGTTGTAAAGTGTTGTTGTCTTTTTGTATTGAAAACAGTCTAAAGAAATGGCATTGTGAAATCAACCTTAAATAAACATATAAATAATAACAAAATGAATGACTACTTTATTTAACTGAGATGCATGGGATGTGGTTTCATCACTAAATTTCTGTTACTTTTTTATGCTCTTGTGAAACAGTATTTCACTTCGTGCTCGGACTCTCCTCATAACAGATTTGCAACTCGGTAACACTTATAGTGTATTGAGATCTTATTAATGTGTTAATTCATCATGCATAACTGAACTCTTTGTGATGCATGCAAAATTTGACAATTCATTCATCTTTTAATTTCATTTAAAAATGCACAAATAAGAAGAAAATGACATCTTTATGTGTACTTATGGTTTTCCATGTTAATATGGCAGGTCTTAAATTTCTGAATAATTGTGATTTGTATGACAAACTTAGGTAGTCTAATTCATCAATGGGGAATCAGCATAAACGTCATAGTAGTTCTCTTTACAGCACCATCTGAGATGCACCATTTGCATCTGTGGAAAACATGCAACAGTTTGCAAGAATGTAGAGAATTTATTGCCACTGCATAGTACATGTATGTATTGTACACAGTCACTTGTGAGCTAATATTCTATTCAGGGATGGTCAGGATACAAAATAATGACATTACATGTAATAGGTGTTTACGAATATTCGAACAATACCTATGTTTGCACTTGAGAACGTTTTTCAGTGCAATCACCGTGATATTATGTTTTGAATATTCGTACGTACCTAACAATTCCATTATTTCACATTACCATCCTTCAATCATAGAATTTTAGCTCACTAGTGACTGGTCAAATACTTGACAGTGAAATACCGTAATCAAAGTGCAGACACAAAGAATTCAAATTTGTGAAATTTCTCGGCTTTATTGTTTTCATAAATATGAAAAAGTATCAAAAGTAGTTTAAACATGATACAAGTTATTTATCGTTTTTACAAGCTCTAAGAACAAACATTTAAAAAAATGAAATAACTCTTACTTTGAAACATGAATACACATTTTAAGTTACTCTTCAAATAAAAATTGATTAAATTTTTTGTGGCGAAATAAAGCCAAGGTGTAACTTTGAGGGTAATCCTTTCTGAAAGTGGAGAATCAATAAATTAATGAACTTAACAAAATCAGTGGATTACTAAAAATTAAACTTCTCGAATCACTTCAAATGAAAATAAATTAATGCTACATTTGTCTCATTTCAATCTGTGTTATCCTTGAATAGTGAAAAGTTATTCAATAAAAGTCAAATTGCATAATTGAGGCCCATAGTGAATGGATTTGATATTGTTCAAATTTGCCATTCCAAAGTGATTATTTCACTGTCCAAAAATCAAATTTCTGTAAATACATAATGAGAGTATTGCCAACAAGGCAGTGGGAGTGTAGAGTTGATGAGGTGCTGTCCGTAATATGTGAGAATCAGTACTCGTCTGTTTCTATGGTTACACCATCATTATCAATTTCGTTCTCAAACTGTGGTGTCCTACTTGTTGCCATAGGGATGTCATCAAAAACCTCTCCTGTGTTCTTATTCAACTTCTTCAATTTTATTCCAGATTTTAAATTATTACAAACAGGGGCAGTGTTCCGGACAAGTCCCAAACCATGAACTTGAACGTTGGTGTCTACCTGAGGTACATCGTAGCGATACTGTACTCCTTCAATCCTCAAGACGCCATCTCTATTGTATGTTGCTGATAAACTCTGTGTATCAACACCTCTTGGGATGGCAACTTTACGTTCAAATTCTCTCTCAAAGCAGTTTTCGTTACATCTACATACATGCATTCCACTCAGCTTTAGAAAGTTTCCACGGGTCGAAATTCTGAAATCTTCTGGGTCGTAATCTTTAACTATTAGGGAGAATATCTCAACTGTTTTCCCAGTGGGTCGGTTTCTGTGATGTTGGTTATCTTGACTTTTCCAGTGTTGATTTCTTGATTGATGTGAGTTCTGCTTCTCTCCTCTTATTTCCTGTTTCAGTCTGTCATGCTGTAAGCAAAAGATTTCAGTGAGATTAGTACACCATGAATATATTTAGCAACTGGAGTGATTCAGAATCTAGGCCTCGGCCTGTTTCCACTGTTCTTTCTATACTCAGCTCTAACCAGTTACATGCATATCCTTCAGTATTTCTGGGAGAGATTTACTTAAAGGCCAGGGTTTCAATCCTGGGTTCATGCATTCGTGTTACATGTATCTTATCAATGGAGCCATAAGGATTACATAGGATTATCCTTTTGTTCTGGACAAACATTTTCTAAAGCTCTGCCAGACAACTATTTTTCACAACCTAAATTTTAATCTTCTTTCTAAGACTCTGTCTTGATATGTAAATTGGTTTCAGACAATAAGGGTACTAGAATCCTGAATCTGTGGGTATAAAGTGTAAACACCACTCTGTCGTGCAGCTCGGTGCACAACATACAAAAGATTGTTTTCACTTTGCTATATCTTCAAACCATTACATTTAGATGTGTAACAATCATTAAACAGTATTTTGTTTTGGAAGAATAAAGCATATTTGAATCATTTCTGATAACATAATGATAGAATTTTCCAAAATGATAAAACTCACCTGTTCTCGTTGTCTTTGAAGTTCAAGTTCTCTCTGTCTTTCTCTTTCTTTGTTTTGTTGCTGTTCCCGATATAGTTTCTCGGCTTCTCTCTGCCTGTTTAACTCTTCTTGACGCTGTCTTTGAAGTTCAATTTCTCTCAGCCTTTCCCTTTCCTTGTTTTGTTGTTGTTCCCGATAAAGCTTCTCAGCTTCTCTCTGCCTGTTTAACTCTTCTTGACGCTGTCTTTGAAGTTCTATTTCTCTCTGTCTTTCTCTTTCCTTGTTTTGTTGATATAATTTCTGAGCTTCTCCCTGTCTTCTCAATTCTTCTTGATGTTGTCTTTCAAGTTGGAGTTTTTGTTGATGTTGTACACCATCCCTTTGTCTCATTTCTTTTTCAATGTGTTGTTGTTGTCGTAGCAACTGTTGTCTTTCATTTTCCAACTGTTTTTGTCTTCGTTCATTATCTTGTTTCAATCTTTCTAGTTCCTGACATCTAGATATTTCAGCTTGCCGTTGTTTTTCAGTCCGAAACTGTCTTTCTTGATTTACCGCTTCATCCTCAACTTGTTGTCGTCTGATGCAGTTGTTGTCATGGCGATGATCTTGATGATCGTCACCATTATTGTGACCTGGTTGACCTGTGTCATGCTCACGGGTTTTACCGTTATCTAGATTTCTCCGGGCAGGGTTATGATCAGGGAAGTCATTGGTACTGCAATCATGCCGTACATGTGGTAGTAAAGAATGATACAACCTAGGAGTCTGTCCAAAGACGTCATCAAAGAAATTGGAAACAAACGGATCTTTCCAGTTATCCCAAAACATTCTATTCCACGACAGGTCATGACGTAGTGGTTGGAAGTTCCATAAATCCGATGACCCAGGTCTGTAAAGATAGATGACAAACAAAACAATATTTTTTAGATATTTGTTTACATGCTCAATTTTATAGCACGCAATCCGTATTTTTTATCAGGGACACATAAATATTTTCGACAATGATTAGAAGAGTAGAAGAAGAAAAGAAATTTAAATATTTTTTTCTCTATTTGACAAGTCAACTTCCTTGCTCTCCTCTCGATCAACCAACCAACCAACCAACCAACCAACCAACCAACCGAAAAATTACATCCATCACATAATGTACAATATACATAAGAAATCTGGACTTTATCTTAAAACATATAGTCAGTGGGAAATTGTGAGATTTGTTCATCTACCTTTTGTTTCCGAGTTGTACACGCAATGCGAGAGCGTCCTGCCACATAAATGCGGCTACTGCACAGAACAAGAGTAATTTTGTTGCTGCCATTATATTTCTTCTTTTGATGCACCAAATTTATGAAAGTAGTCGACAATGCGGAGATAAATTTAGAGGTAGATATGTTTTTTTCCAGTTATCCGATGGATGTGAAGTTCTGCTCAGAGAAGGCAATGCTGTACTGCTACTTGACTTGTGGCTGTTGTCTGTTCAAGTTCAATCGATGATATGGCAAAACGTACCATTTTCATCGCTATTTATGTTTGCCGTACATCGATAAGGACACGTTGATATAAAGCAAATTGGTCCAATCAGAAACTTCCACGATCACGACGATTTATAGGTGATTCATCATTTAGTAGATTTAGCGAACGGGAGATTGCGTCAGCCTAAGAGGGAATCCTCGCTCTACGCCATCTGTTTACTTCCGTTCTAAAAATAGATGTGGTATTGCCTCACTATTCTTGTCGCTGATTGGCTTACAGAATAATCTTTTCTGCGCAGGGCTAAACCGTGTTACGACCTTTACACAATCGTCGAAAAGTATCATTTAAACCGACGTGTATCTACACAAATTATGAATTTTCATGACTTCTTTGGCAACATCTTTGGGTTTCCAAGGTATAGGAATCCGCCTCGGTAAGTGTTAACGTTGTTTGCATAATGCTGGACTGAAAAACCATGTCAACAGCTACTTATCATCATGATGTCCGATCGTATGTCTTCCTCCCAAGTTCCAGAATAATCCGTCAGTGTCACTGTATGAGACTGGAGACACGGATCGCCACCATACGTGCATTTTATAACGTTAAACTTACATTGTAAAGCACTGTTACTTATGTAAGCTATACATTACTGTGCTGAGCAAATTTTGCGGAGATAAAATGACCCGTACTGCCATATTTTCCCTCCCCAACCCTAAGTAATCTCGTCACAGCCGGCAGCCACACACAAAATGAAACAAACCACAAATGATTACAATTTACAATCTTAATGTAGGGTTTATTATTAGTTCCAATGTGTGGTGTGGTTTGGTTTGTAAATAAGCTAAGATTTTATATTTTCAGTGAAATCATCATGACGAGCGATAGGTGGGGGAGGGGGTCAAAGGAAGGGCTGTATGTGAATGACTTTCAGATAAGGTCTAGATGCAGTTCCCAACTGGCAAGCAATGGTAGAGTCAACACAATATGCTCTTGGAAGTTAAGTGAAATATTGACAAGACCTGATAAGTAATTTCTGTTTTTATTTGCTGAAGGAGGGGTGATGATGATGATGATGATGATGAAGAGGGTGAACAGGATTTTGGAGCATTTGGTTTCCACGGTAATCTAAATGATGATGATGAAGATGAGTATGATGAGCGTCATGGAATTTTCTCTGGCGATCCATTTGGAGGCTCACACCAGGACTTCTTTCGGGAATCTGAACAAATGTTCAAACATTTTGAACATCACTTCACTGAAATGTTTAAAAATTTTGGACTGGCTGAATTTCCACCAATGAGTAAGTACAATGGTTGTTTGGCTTCAAGTTCAAATAGACATGTTTCTGGCATACCCTTCAATTCACAGTGGCAATAACATAAAAACAATATTTCATCCTAATTATGTTTATGCCATACCTTTGTTGAAACTACTGAAATATACTTTAAAAACAAAAACAACAACAACAACAACAAGTAAAGGTAAGAATGCTATTAAAATATAAAATATTGCTAGTGTTGACAGATCTGACTTAACCATGAATTTCAGTTTAATTCAAGAATAATGTACATGTGTATGATGCAACATTAATGGTGTATTTCCAATACACTGAGCCCCAGCATGGAGTCATATAGATAACATATGCTTGTCTGATTACTATTTCCAGTTACATGTACATAGTTGATTTTCAAAAACACTGTTCAATACAGAGTTACAGAGTTTGTTGGTTAGAGTCTGCAGGGATGTCACTTGACTGTCAGATATGCTGTCGCTTTCCTTATATCCTCATTGGCATTTTTCATGTGAGGGGTATGCTGTGACTCAGCATATGATATCGCAACACCTGTCATTGTATATTGCTGGATAAACTTCCTTGTACATCATGAGGCATGATATTTTCTGTTCTGGTTATAAGGAATATTCCAAATAACAACACTTTTTGCAAATGATAGCAACTAATTATCTATCATTCTATTTCTTTCATCTTTTTCAGACATACCATCAATAGAGGGGCCAAAGACAGAGAAGAAATCTGGCTCTCTAAGGGATGAAATGTTAAAGAAACCAACTCAAGATAATCATGCAGAAAGTGAAACTAGGACAAAACCATTTGATGGTCAAAGTGTGAGTATAGCAATTGTTAGTACATTATTGAATATTTTGTGATTAATAGGGGAATAAAAGCATAGTTTGTATTGTCATAAATGCATAATGATTTGGAAAGAGATGGCTTGCAGCTGAGCTCTGTGCCTGATCTCCATCTTTACTGAAATCAGAGAAGGGAAAATGAAGTAATCCTTAGTGTTTTTGTGTTGAAATGAACAGCAGCTATTTTGATATAAAAAATGAAGGCTTGGGTTGTTTGTGTGAAATTTTATGAGCATAGGTTAGGATATTGGGCTAAAACACTGTAGAATGTTACTATTGCAACAGTGGGCATCTAATGTTATAACATTTGCAGTATTGCCCAACTTTCAATGATCATGCGTAAACATCTTCCACTTGGCAAGCCTGTTTTTTTTTTTTTTTTTTTTTGTGTGTGTGTGTGTGTGTGTGTGTGTGTGTGTGTGTGTGTGTGTGTGGTTGTGGTGGTTGTTGTTGTTGTCAGTATATGTCTATGTGAACTAGTCAAAATCTGATAGTCTGTGTACATGACACTTTATGGAGATCTAGTAATCCATGAATCCAAGATTATAAAAAATTGATTAGTAGATGTTACAAGATACTACATTCCTTTTATCATTTGTAGCCATTGTTTAAAGAGTGGCAATTTAACTGGCCATACAGGTTGCCAAGGTCAACACAACCATCAAATGAAAAGAAAGATAAAGGTGAGTTGATCACTCGTGTAGATTTCTAAAAAGTTCTCATTGTATGACAAAAATAATTATTTAATGCTAGTTTGTGAAGAAAACTTACCGTTTTGCCCCCAGATTCACCAAATCATGTAGACTGAGAAAATGCGATAAGTCATCTTCATGGGATAGTGGCTATGTTCGTTTGAAAGAAAATCTCATTTACATATGCAAGTTCTTGAGTAAAGAGACATAACTTTATAGAGTCATAGAGAGTGGTGGTGAAAATACACAAACTCTCATTTTACTTCCACAACACCATTTCTTCAGTTTGAAGGTAAACTGCAATTCAAAACACATAGAAAACAGGTACCTCAAATCCATTATGCCTGTATAGTTTAAGTCTTGTACTTTTGAACTCTTTCAAGGCAAACATGTTTGATAATTTTGACAAACTTGGCAACATTTCCAAGAGAGTTGATGGAGTCCCTCTGACCATATATTGACAAAGAAATGGATCCTCGTTAATAATACAAATAATTAGATGTTGTTCCACAATAATTTTCTTCTTTCAGCCAAGGAAAAAATGAGTGACCTAAGGGGCCTTTGTCACTAAGAGTCACTAGACAAATAGTGACAACCCTAAGGTCATGAGTATTGTCCAACTGAATTAAGAAAAATATTGGAGAATAGCACAATTATACTAGCACCAGTAATATCAAAGAAAAAGTGGGGAAAGTATTAAATGGCTGTTTTGAATGTTTTGACTCATATTTTGAACACAGCAAAACCAGTTTACTGTTACATAGACATACGTTGTCGTGACGTAGGATGACCAGAGTACATATTGCATATTTTTTGTTCAACTTGGGTTGTACATAGTAGAGTCTTGTTTATTTCTCTCATCTGGGTTTATTGAGTGAACTGTATTGCAAAGTTACTGAGTAGTCAACTTCTACCTTTAATGCTTTCCTTATTTCAGATTTAGATGATGCTATTTCGTCTGGAAACATTGATGTAATATTACCAGGTAGACATGATGACCATGAAAATGTAAGACCATCAACTCCTCAAAGAAAGTCCTTTTTTCGTAGTATGTCTGTGACAACTGTAAGAAAACCTGATGGGGTGAGTAAGATGTGCTAGGAGATATTGATTTCAACTTTGATAATTCAAATCAGTGTAATCATGGTAGTTATATTTGTAGACCATGAGTATGTGCATTCAAATGACATTGCTGTGGAACTCTGTAGTGTAGAACATTGTGACCAACTTCCAAGATAAAGCTAGCGAGACCTAACCCATTGCATGGATGTAACTTATTGATTTGTCTCTTTACATGTAAAAGAATATTTAATGTGTGATGTTGAGAAAGTAGTCACAGTTAATTGACGTTGACCATAAACCAAAAGTGTGTGTGTGTGTGTGTGTGTGTGTGTGTGTGTGTGTTTTGAAGTATCACTATTATCCAACTTGAATTTTTTGCACTATTTTAGAACTTAGACGTGTAGAAAGGTACAGACTCTGTTGCTAATACAGATTGAGAGGTTATTATGAAATATAACACTAGACAAGATGACACTGTTGATTTCATGTCTGTTCATATTTGAGGAATTGAAAGTTGTTCATATTTAAACAATCTCTGCATTTGTAGCACAGTCTTGGAAAGGAAGCCATTATTTTGTTGTTGTATTTTTACAGAGTGTGGAGGAGAGACGAACTGTGAAAGATGAACATGGTAACGTTGAAACTACTGTAACTACCACAGACCGGGATGGAATTCAACAACCTAGCATCAGTTCACCAGAATCACAAGATTTACCTGTACTAATTACACCTAGACATGATGCAGTCAGAGAACCAACAATCCCTGATGGTTCCAAATCTATATTTGACAAATTATTTGGGAGGTGACATGATGTTCATGCAGAAAAGAAGTTCTGTGAATGTATAAAAGACTATACTCGCAAAAATATAAATTTAAAATGGTTGATGTAGAAAGGGGATTTCCATGTCTTTCTTTTCCTGCACAGTGCCAGTTTTATTATTACATTGATCCACATATGATATGCTTTCATGTTGATCCACCCAGCTAAAGCACGGATTACATCCTGATAGATACTGATCCACTTGGCTAAATCTCAGATTGACACCTTGCTACCGTTCAGATTATCGATACCTGATCCCAGATACTTGTGTCTTCATATTAAATTCCCACATTGAACTCTAGTGGCTACTAACTGGCCCACTAACAAGTAACCAAACAAATGTTGTATAAACATTGTACTGCACATTGAACAACTTAATTACTGGTATTTTCAGGATCTCCAGTGAGATGACGCAGTCAGATATTAAGGAATGAAGTGGAAGGAACTATCCAATGCATAATTTATTTAACTTGCGATAAGATTCAATATCTCAGTCAACCAACCTTTGAGTGGTTGTTTTTTTGCTGTTGAGGAGTGTTTTATTTGACAATGTAAAATCTTGAATTTGAATGATTAAATGATAATTGGTAAATAAAAGCTGTTAGACTGCTTCCTGTCAGATTTGATTGCTAGTATGAATACAAATAGAACTTTTGATGGTATGTTATGCCTACCATGGTTATAATGGGGAGTAAGGGTTTGATTCCAGAGAGGAAGCCTGAGAAATAGTAACCCAACAAAACCTGAAATATGAAGGAATCGGAACTCAGGAAAAGGGACACCGCTAGAGTAAATTTACACAAATAATATGCATAACACCAAGTCTTGACATTTGACCTTAAAGGTCAAAAACAATTTGCATATTCTTAATAGAAACTTCAGTCTGGTTCAACTCAAATAATGTGGCTGTTGACATTGTAGACTTAGTATCAAAGTTTCTGAGGTTATATCACAAATGTTTACAACAAAATAGCAGTCACTGGACAATGACGACAAATCAGACTCTGAATAATCTTTATTACAAATATAATCTGATAACAAAAAACTCAATAAATAATAACATTTAGCAAAATTCAAACTGGTGTCATATAAACTCATAACAATTCAACATAAAAGGTGGTATATAGATCACAATGCATATATTATGCTCACACTTGTACTAAATACATTTTGTAAAAACAAAAACTTTTGTCATTTTTCTCCCTTGATTGTACTAAGGTAGCATGATTTCCCTGCATAACTTGACCAGTTCTTGTGACTTGTATGAATATGATACATTGGAGACTGGTTATTCATTCTTATACATGTAATAACAAAACATATTACCCTGAAGGGGTGGTCAATCTATCAACATATAGACCCTGGAGGAAAAGACAAATTGACAATACAAATACAATGTATGACTCATTATACACCCTGGAGGAATGGACATCACAAATGCAGTCATCAAGGATGTCGACAAACTAACAATATACAAAACTCTAGCCTATTTATGGTGCTTATAATATATTCTGTTTATTATTCTCCCATGTATGGGAGATTAAAACGAAATATACCTCAAGTGGGGTAAACAGGCTATACAAACCCTGATGAAACAGAACATACAGATACAAAACATGTTTGTTGACCTACCCCCACCATTCATGCTTTGTAACATGATGTTGTTAATAGTATATCGACAGAGTAACAAACAGATCTTTGCTCACTGACAAAATCATACTACTCCAGTATATCAATTAAACAGTATTCTGACCCAAATACCACCTCTTTTTTTACATTTCATAATTATCAAACTCTTACAGTTCGAAATGCTGAGAGCTTGACTTAGAAAAAAAACACACAAAAATGTGCTCTTGAAATACTTCCTTTGGTTGTCAAGACTTGTAACAACCATCAGTTTGAACTTGCACAATCATCAAATACATTTCACATAAATACATAATATTCATAATCATAATCTCGTTCACAATTTTTCAGTCATATCCATGTTCCTATATCTAATACAATAAACGTATATCTATTTGCAGTATAATCTGTAAGGTGTGCCATGACAGGGCGCCCTCACACATCTAATAAACTTCATATATACAAGTACTTTCAATTATACATTCACGAGATTTTCAATTTTTGCAAACAAAAGATCTCAAAAGAAACAAAATACATTATGTACAGCCCACCTTACCCCCCTCTTAAATTTGCTTACTTTGAAATAGATTTTGACTAGACAAGGGTGGTACTCTATATTATCTGATTAATTGGATGGCAAATGAAACAGTTAAATTATATGTATACAAATGTTAATTTCAGTAATACTGGTGTTAACACACCAACACAGATCACTGTAATGTTAATACTAAAACTTGAAGGTTTTGTACTACCAGTAGATGTTAAAGGGGCACATGCTGAGTTTATACATTTTCGGGGCGAGATTTATGCTGCATATTTTAAAGGCTCACGCAGTATTCTACTTACTAAAGCATACATAACTATCACTTGCAATTGACTGAACTCAAACTTGATTTTAAGATATAACATATAAATGATCTGATGATGTAATTTTTGCTACGTATAAAAAAAATGTTGAGGAACCCCTACCATACAATCAACTGTTCCAACAAAACCAGAAGGCAATTGTAATGTTATAGAAGGCATGTATTGATGTTAATATTACATTAGAGTAGTTTAACTGAGATTTTAAGGAAGTATTTTCACTTGAGTAAAATGTATAGATAAACTCAGCTTGTGCCACTTTAAGAGTGGTATATGTAACTGTTGTCTGTCGGAAATCTACTCATCTACTGGTCACATATAGATTTACATAGGATGATGTTGTAATATACAATTATTAATGGTGTCAGTATCATCTGTGGAGTCTGTTGATTTGGTGCATACTTCAATAGGATTTATATATCAATTGCAGACTTTCATTGAAAGGGAATACAGTATGAACACTCACTTTGAGAATGGCGCAGTAGTAAACAGAGCAATACAATTTTTCGAAACACAAATAAAGGCCAAATAATGCAAATCTATATGACATATTGAGACTCCTGAAGACTTCAACAGACAGGGTACCATATGTCACATCATCACTCTCAGAATCTGATATCAAACATTAAATGTGTGCCATTTCATACAGAGAATGTTTGGCATTATCATAAATTATTTGTACATGTAAATGTGTGGCAAATCAACCCAAAATTACTTGAACTATGCAACTTATTCTCCATTTTACTGTTAACCAGTTCAATTCTATGGCATTGGCAATTAGAAAAGTGAATATACACTGCTGAGATGAAAGGTCATAGGATCAGCACTGCTGAGGTGAAAGGTCACAAGATTGGCACTGTTTAGGTGAAAGGTCACAGAATTAGCACTGCTGCAGTGAAAGGTCACAGGATTGGCACTGCCAAAGTGAAAAGGCATAGGTTTCGTACCATCAAAGCCTATTTTAACAATAACTTCATAGACCTCACCAACAATGGAAACTATTGTTGTTTACTCACTAGGTAGGGAAAAAGCCAATTTCTTTGAAACTTTGAAATAAAACTGGGTTTGGAATATTGTATTATGAAAGAAATGAATAAAGAATCAAATAAAATTATATTTCGGGTAAGTAAACAGACACCAAACAGAATGAAAGATTCCTCATTGTGTCGTCCTCATTCCTTTGAGCGCCCTCAATGACATATCTTCTCTATCGCTGTATGAACAGGATCTTATATACAGGCTATTTCACATTGATAGCGAATAAACAATAAACTATAGAACAGAGAAGAAAGACAGTATAACAAGCATCATGTTCAAAGTGAGAATGCTTCGGAATTTCGGCATGAACCTCCATTAAGCTTGAAAGTTGAATTCTGCGAGAAATTTTGGTAAAGACATTGAAAGCTATTACCCAGAGCACTACTGGTAGTACGCTATAAATAAATTTAATATATACATTGCAATACTTTGCATTTGGACCACGGAATAGGCCAAAGTCATATCTAACATCTTTTCTCCTGCCTTGGCTCCTTTGTACCATAGGTAGACATGGGAATACTCAAAATACTTTCATTTCAGAGTCATTTTATAAATGAGGCACTATTCAGACACTATAGAATTGCTGTAACTTGTGCGTACTGCTGCGATGCTCAGTTACAGACCGGAGCTATAGAATTGCTGTTAAGGCTTTAGCTTTTCGTATTTTCTCACTGGTTCTTTTCAGTATGTGTTTGATTAGTGCAAACTTGTCTTCTAGGAACACTGGTCTGGCAGCATTACAAAGGTCAAATGGTTCTGTCAAAAGTAAAAGAAACAACATACACATTAATTCTCAGTACCTGTAATAACATTTTACCTCATGCTAGAGGGTCAAAATAGCAAAATAAAACAAGTTTGACTTATTCTCACGCACATTTTTAGCAATGTGTGTGAAGCACTTGGAGTGGAAAATATGGTGTTGACAAGGAAATTGAACGTTCATTATTTTTTATGATGCACCTAGGCAGCAATAGTCTATTTCAGGTATCGAGAATTCAGTGTACTGATATACAAAACTGAGCAGCCCAAAAGAAATACTCTTTTGACTAACATTACTGTTTGTTTATATTAGTTAGTATCTGAGCATGGATGCATAGTTTTATATTGAAAGAATGCCTTCATAGAGGACACTACTTGCATTTGTCATGTAGTCTACATACTATTATTACTGTTTAAAATATACTTGTGACAAACATGTTATGTAAGAAGATGTGTGAATGGCAGCTAAAAAGGTAACTGTGTCTATTGTACTAGTAAAGCAATGAAAAAAATTAAATTTAAATTTGGAAATTTGTTGAATGGTCACCACTTAGCAGTGATATCTTATTGGAAAGAGGAGTAAACTGAAGTATCCAGAGAAAACCGGCGTTGTTCTACAGGGTCAAACTGAGCATCACCCTTCTTACATACAGACCTGGTTAAATTTTGATCAAACTCAGCTGGCACCTGGTGGGCTTGAACCCAGACTGCAGGGTTAAGAGGCGTATGAGCTAACATCTCTGCCACAGACAACCCAAAGTGAAGAAAGCTTGTCACCTACCTTCTACACACAGCAAGTTCCATTCATTACGACCTGAATTTAATATAGCAGCACTTGGCAATTTACTTTTAGGATAGGTTGACCCAAGTCTAACTGATATCACATGTGTTGTGAAACTGTAATGTTGAAACATACATACAATGTCATTGTAGATGAGTTACCATGTCTTTGGCTTCAATGGCCAAGTCAACACTGCCTTGATCTGCACCGATCTGATTGAAATCCGATGTAGTGTACATGGCACGATTTCTCTTTGGCTGTTATGTTTACTGTCGTTTGTTCTTTTGTGAGTGCCCGTTACATACATTTGACACAATACCATAGGTGTTCTCGAGCCACAAGAGAACACTGAGTGAATTCACTCAATGAATGTGAATGCATATTATGCCAAAAGCTATGGGTACAGTACTACAGAGCACTCTGTTTGAAAAGAGCTTGAGCACAGAGTGCAGATTACGATGTTATCATTATTGTTTTGGTGGTTCTCTTTCTTTCAATTTCGAACATTTAGTGTTATATTGTAAGACGGATTGTGGTTGGCTACTCGTAAGTACGAGATTGGGTTCGGAAAAATCTATGGTATTGTGTCAGATGTGTGTAACAGGTGCTCACAAAGGAACAAATGACAGTAAACGTAACAGCCAAAAAGAAATCGCGCCATGTACACTACATTGGATTTTAATTAGATTGGATCTGCACTAACTTTACAGCATATTTTCTGTTAAGATTTTATGAACAGATATTGATGTGAGTGAGTATCCATAACATTCCTGATACGCACTCTGTTGCCATTTTGAAAGAAGTGTCAAATGAGGGCATCCAAGATTAGAGAAAATGATGGCTAAAACTTTGACCTTGGATATAATCACACGGCAGTACACAGAGCAGTCAAGAATGTGTCAAAAACAACTCTTAGTGTTCCTCAAAATAACATCATTGAAAACAGAATAAGCAAAACTACTTGGGCTAACCAAGGATATCATTGACATAAGCTGCGAAACACGTAGAAATGATAATTTGTCAAAGGACGCCTCAATATTTGACTATTGTTGATCACAGTCCAAAAGGGGATGAAACAGCACACCTAGTGACCAAACTTGATAATCTTTTGTCTTTCCTACTACTAGAATATGACATACTCTAAATGACCATTTTAAATACAAATTTGTCTTCAGTCACAATAAAGGATGCAAGATCCTAGTCAACAGGTGCATAGCTATGTTAACCATCTATTTCACACACTTTGACACTTACTTGAACTCATTTGCATAATAATGGAAGAATCCCTTGAGGAGTTCACCTAAGCTTTGAGTGTTCTGTGAGGTATATTGTAAATGTTCTGGTAAATCTTTTTGCAGTGAGTTGGGAGTGAATAAGTAGCGCACTTCTGAATGACTGCTGAAGTCCTCCTGAAAGAACGAATCATATGAAAGTAGATTATCAGCTAGGTAGTCCTATGTAGCCACTTACTCACTAGACTAGGGAGTGATTTAAATACATTCATACAAAATATTTGTATTTGAAACAACTGAAACAACATGCTCCATCAACACACACACAAACACACACACACACACACACACATATGTATATATCTACAACTCCCCATACATACACACACAAATGCACACACACACACACACAAACACACACACACACACATATGTATATATCTACAACTCCCCATACATACACACACAAATGCACACACACACACAAACACACACACACACATGCGCGCGCACATATATCTACACCCCCCCCCAACCACACACACACACACACATACACACACACCTACCCAACAAGGAAGGTAATGTAACTGAGTATAAGTTACACATCTTAATGAGCTGAAAGAAACAGCAAGAAGATAGATGGATGAACAGTTGAATCCATTTGGGTATTCTACCTTCAGGGTTGAATCATGTAGGTTCTATGGTTTAATGTATGAAACACTATCACTTGGCTATCAATACGTTCACAACTGTATTCGACTTGGTGTATGTACTAGCAATGAGCATTTACAACTGATATTTACTCCAAAAAATTTGTAAATGACTGATGTTTTCAGCTCGATTAAAGAAATTCATCTTCAGATTAAAGGTCTACATTTAAATGACAAAATTACCAATCTAAATAGAAGTTTACTGTCAATGTATGACACAAAATGTGAACTGGTACAACTTACTGGATGTAGTTCTTGCAATGATGGAATCACAACAGGTTGACAGCCAACTGTAATATATGAGTTATAGCAATTAATGCAGTGTGACACACATATAACAAACTGTTGTCTACCAGTTTAGCAAATAATGCCACTGTCATAACCCATGAGTGTTACACAGTATATTGAACAACTTAGCATTTTTCATATTGCAATCTATATTGAGAAAGCCATGTTGACTGATGTTCATTTAAGCTATGGTGGACGAAAAAGGTTACATGACATTGACTGTTGAAGTTTCAATCTTCAGAATGTGGTTGAAAAACCTTTATAATTTACATTAATTTAGATCCTCTGCATGCTGCTTGATTTGAATTTATGTTGTTGGCCTTTGATAAGACAAAATATGAAGGAAATGTAACACCCCCGACATCAAGTTTCACTGCAATTGGTGGTACCACTCCACATCAATTAGTTTCACTGCAATTGGTACCTTTTGACTTTTGAATAAATCATTCACATACAATGTATATTGTACATCCACACAAACACAAACACCTCTCCTGTCCATAGCACTACTGGACCTTATTTCACTTATGTTAAATCACTAAAATGGCATCTCTCTGTTAGAGAACCTGGTGTAAAACTTACCTTGTAGATAGTTTAATACCATGAGTGCCAATGTATAGCTAGAGAGAGTAGACTGACTGGCATCATTGATGTTATGAACACTAGCCCAGTGTTTGATCATCATCACAAGGGGTGACACTCTCCAGTCCACTATGGGGGGTCAAGAGTAAAGGTCAAACATTGGTTTGTGACAAATTAACACTTGCCAGTCATATCAAGGGGTGCCACTTTTCTGGCAATGACAATGAAGAAGTGGGGGGGGGGGGAGATTAATGGTCAGACAATGAATGGTGACAATATAATACTAGCCAAACATCTGTCATTTCCAGGTTGCTGATTTTCAGTAAATGGCGTAGGGTTACACAAGGTGGGGGGTGTTGAAAATATAGGTCAAACATCAATTGATGACAAACACAAACTAAGTGGTATCATTTCAAGGGGTGCCACTTTCCATTTAATAATGGGGTGGGGGCAGTGTGCCCTCTAATAATTTGTTGTGATTCAAAATTAAAAAAACTGGGATTTCTTGTCAGTCACCAAATAGTAAGAGAGAGGGGAACACCAAATTTTGGTGATTCAGTAGAAATTGTTTGTGTCAGTGGTGCATCAAATTGGTTTAGAGGGCACACTGGGTGGGGGGGGGGTTTATCAGAAATAATGGTCAAATCAACAAGTGTTGTTATCAAGCTGTAGAAACGAAAGATGAAATTTACACACACATTTACATGAGTATCCTGTAAAAAGAAAGGCCAAGGTAAATGTAAATGTCTCTTTGCTGGTGACAGGTTGAGGATTAAATCTCGGGTTCTCACATCAGTGTTAACTTGTCAGTGGCACTATAATGATTACATAGGGTGATATGTTCTGGCCCAACTGTTTCTATAGGTCTGCCAAACAACTGTTTGTCACAACTAGCTGTTAATACTAATTGCAACACGGATGTCAATGCCAAGATAAGAGAGAGATTAAAGGATGTTTAATGATTGAGTCAGTACTCACATTTTGAATAGGCTTGGAGAAGATAGGTATTCCTGATGCCCTGCAAGATATAACCCATCTCAAGTTTACAAATATGTAGGTATGTGCTATCTGAAATATGTTATTTACCTACTACAATGTGTTGCTATTGTAGTGACTTGAAAAAAATAAAAGTTCGGTTAACATTAAGACTAATTAATGCTTGTATTGTGTGCATTCACAGGATAGTAATTGCAAGATTGCATGCACCATTGTGTGTGTGTGTGTGTGTGTGTGTTTGTGTGTGTGTGTGTGTGTGTGTTTGTGTGTGTTTGTGTATGAGAGTGAGAGAGAGAGACTGTGTATGAGAGTGAGAGAGTGTGTTTGTGTGTGTGTGAATGAGTGTGAGTGTGTGTTTGTCTCTCTCTCTCCCTCTCTCTCTCCCTCTCTCTCTCTCTCTCTCTCTCTCTCTCTCTCTCTCTCTCTCTCTCTCTCTCTCTCTCTCTCTCTCTCTCTCTCTCTCTCTCTCTCTCTCGTTAATATACCACACTAATGATTCACCTTGAAAATATTAATATGCTACAAACAGTACTAGTTTTTACTGATTTAAAAAATACTTACAGTAGCATTGTTGATGTTAATATCACAGTCAATTCCACTGCAATAAAATAAGACAATTCAGTTGTTACATTGTTTACATGTACCTGAAATTTCATAAACATTCCCCTTACAGAATTTGAAACATTAACTCTTACTTTAATTAAACAAAAAGAACGTCAGTGAAGATTTCTACAAGTATTCGTGTTAATTCTTACAGATACAACACTTTACATCTTATAAGTTATATTTGCTGGAAAATGCCAAGGAAGTATCTTTAATCACATGTTAGCCTGAATACCAGAATAGGGTAAAGTCTGACAAAAATGTTGATTTAAAAAAATTACCAGGTTATCCATGATTGTACTCTTACCTTCTCAAATCTGAAAATCTTAGAATAGGAACTCTAGCTCTGATCACCATAACTCTGGTGAAGGAAGCTAAAATGATAAACAAACATATCTTCATTAAAGAATATCATACTCAGAGAGCCAACATGAATGGCTGAAATGGTCGCGATCATGTTTTCTACAGATTTATAACCATACTCTCCAATGAAACTAGCATCTTAGTTACGCTTGCTTCATCTTGTTGTGTTCCTGTTGGAGTTTTGTCCTCGTGAATATGGACTTTCAGAAATCACTTTGTTTACACTTAGTTTGCTTGTCAAGAATGTGACACTTTGCCCTGAATAGTTTCTTATATAGATATTACTTACTCTAGGAGTATGGTCATCAATTATTACACTAGTCAGTTCAGCTCCTTCAAAGTGTACATCTTTTGATAACAAATCCATGTTTTGACCTAATTTGAATGCACACATACACACACACACACACACACACACACACACACGCGCGCGCGCGTACGTACATACGTACACACATACATGTACATACACGTACATACACACACACACACACACACACACACACACACACACACACACACACACACACACACACACACACACTAAAACAGGGCTTGACAAGTGGCAGATATTTAAGCATGATCAATGAAAGTTTTGGGCAATACTGCAAATGTTATAACATTAGATGCCCACTGTTTGAATAGTAACATTTTACATAGCCCAATATCCTAACAATTAGTAACATACACTGTCACTCTTGTGTATGTCAGACAAGCAACCCAAGTTATCTGCTGTTCATTTCAACACAACACAACTGATTTCAGAAAGATTTACTATGATTTACTATGATCGCCATGGAAGACTACACTATATCACTAATGAACATTCAGTTTATTTGTACTAAAATATCATACTCACGTCTGTTGTTCCTTATTTTCCTGTGTATACTATTCAGAAAATTGACAATGACATTTTTTGATATCTGCAAATAGATCAAATTGGACAGTGATAATGCAATAACTGTCATTTCCTACAGAGGCAGAACGTACATATGAAAGTGGTAAAACTGCTTAAACACAGAGTGACACACTGTTCAACTATGTTCAAACTATGCTTTGTTGCATGCTTCATTTAAATCAATTTCAAGTCAGTTTTGATACTTAAAAATGTATTGAAAAGAGGGTCAAAATCTCTAACTAAGGATGTCTTAAATGGAGTTCGATCTCTGAACATTTTATTTTTTGATCTTGGACATAAGCTCATCTGGTAAGCCAGATACATCCAAATCTTTCATGTTCTGTAAATTCACTTTTACATTCAACTAAGTTTTCTAAACTCATACATCTACTAAGTTGTCTAAAACTTATACATCTACTAAGTTGTCTAAACTCATACATCTACTAAGTTGTCTAAACTCATACATCTACTAAGTTGACAAATTAGGCACTTTCAAGAAGAACACCAAACAACACCTTCATTGACTAAGTACAATACCATTCAGAGGTTGATGGGCAGATGCCCAAATGAGAAGCAAAAATCTATACCTTCATCAGAAATACTGTAAATCTACATATTTTCACTACTAGAACATTTTGTGATTTTACAGTCTTCAGCTAGTTCACAAAGACTAATTTTTACTATTTATCAGACTGGTACATTGTGACTGTGTAAAAGAAGCCATTTTAGTAACTACTTATTTTTGTGATTGTGTTTCTAGCGAAATAAGCGAAAATTAGTCTTTAGTAGGTTTACAATATAATGAATGGAATGAAAAGGAATGAGAAGATGATAAAAGTAGGAATAAACACTTACCAAATGATTTTTCTGTGCCAACATAAGACATATATCAAGATCACTATTTCTGCTACCAAATCCATTACGAGATGAACCAGTTATATGTAAACCAAATGTGATGCCTGTATACAAACAAATAAGTAAAAACAAGTTGGACAAATTTAACATGATGTGCTCTGATTGGTTCAATTTACAGAATTACTCTGATTGGTCCAATCTACGGGGTGTACTATAGTTTACAGGATGCACTCTGATTGGTTCAATTTACAGGCTCTACTCTGATTGGTTCAATTTATAGGCTCTACTCTGATTGGTTCAATTTACAGGCTCTACACATGTACTCTGATTGGTCCAATTTACAGGATCTACTCTGATTGGTTCAATTTATAAGATGTGCTCTGATAGGGTCAATTTTCAGGATGTACTCTGATTTGCCCAATTGATAAGAAATGCTTTCATTGGGTCAATTTAATACAGGATGCACTCTGATGGCACCAATTTACTGGATGGAAACTGCATAGGATGCACACCTCAGGATTTGATGTGATTTCAAACACTCACCTGGCAGCGCTAACACAATGAGTCGAAACAAATTATCCCTCATCAACACTTTGGAATGAAGATCACCAGGAGTCTGTCTATTTTGAAGGTAGTAATTCCAAATTTGTTGTGAAAACTGTCAGAAAGTGAAAAACAGTCAGTTATCATGGAACCAGTCAACATCCCCCTAATTGGTCAGACAATGGTTATAAAGTCATCCATGTGACAAGGTGGTCACGTTGGTCTGATCTAATTGGTCAGACAATGGTTTACCTCATCCATGTGATAAAGTGGTTGGTCTAATCTAATTGGTCAGACAGTGGTTTACCTCATCCATGTGATAAAGTGGTTGATCTGATCTAATTGGCCAGACAATGATTAATCTCATCCATGTGATAAAGTGGTTAGTCTAATCTAATTGGTCAGACAGTGGTTTACCTCATCCATGTGATAAAGTGGTTAGTCTAATCTAATTGGTCAGACAATGGTTTACCTCATCCATGTGATAAAGTGGTTAGTCTAATCTAATTGGTCAGACAGTGGTTTACCTCATCCATGTGATAAAGTGGTTGGTCTAATCTACGGTAATTGGTCAGACAGTGGTTTACCTCATCCATGTGATAAAGTGGTTGGTCTAATCTGATTGGCCAGACAATGATTAATCTCATCCATGTATCACATTGGTCACACTATTGCTCACCTCATCCATATCATATGGTGGTCAGTCTAATCTCATTGGTCACCCTATTGCTTACCTCACCCATATCATATGGTGGTCAGTCTAATCTCATTGGTCACACTATTACTTACCTCATCCATATCATATGGTGGTTGGTCCAATCTAATTGGTCGAATGATTGCAATGTTAATTCCAGCTGGACCAAAAGAGTTAATTCTTGTCTGTTCATTGCCTCCCAACAGGAATGCATTTTGTGAACCACATTCTGCGGGTGAACCTTGATTGCTATAATTTCTGTGCTTTCTTGGCAGATGATCCTCTGTTGGACTCTCATTTCTTCTCTTTCTTGATTGTGTGGGACAATAAGTATTACTGTTTGGGGAGTTTGTAGCTGCTAAGTTTGGTGGAGGAGTGAACCATTGGCTGGTTCTCCTCTGAGTTGATGACTTGGGCTTCTTTTCCCTATATGCCAACTGACTATCCAAACTCCTCCTGTGATTGAAAATCAACAAGTCGTGGAACATTTACAATAAATGATTTAATAGACAAATGAGACATTTAACATGACAAAAAAAATCATGAAATAGATAGGAATGTGTCTTTCCCTGTGGTACAATTGCAATGTGATGAAAATTAGAAGAGGCAACCTGATTACAATCTGATGTAGTTATATGATTTTGTTGCTTTTTTTAGTTCCATTTCCTGACAAACCTGTACACAAATAATAATACAACTGATAACACTGAAGTAAAGCACTTTCTCTATAATAATGTGTTACACTTGTTTAAAGTATTCATATCAAGTGTAAAAGTATACTGGGCAGTGTTTCAATTGGTTTAATTACAAGCCTAGAATGTGGCTTTCCAATGTGGTCAATTAGCAAAGCAAATGAAAGTGTACTTTTACAGTTTTACACTTGATATGGCTGCTATAAACGATTGTGGAATGTACAGAAAACACATTACTTGGTGTTATGGGTTGTATACAGAGGAAATAGAGGTAAATGAAGGAAATGGACCATATTCCTACATGTACATCCAAATTAAGCTTGGAAGAAGACATAAATTGCATCAAAATGTATGCTATTTAATGACAGCATATACCATAGCTTATCAAAGAGTCAAACTCGGCACTCATGACTTGTTTATTGTTTTCTTTCAAAATTTAACCACTAAGGACTTGTAGTACATGAAGTTCATGAATCTACTTGTAAAACTAATAGTGCCAAAATTAAATGATAAAAAATAATTTTTAAAAAACAGGTCCTCACTTTCTTTTGGAGATTGTTGTGTCACTATCAAAGCTTCTTTTGCTGTCTTGTCTATATGCATTGTCGTTATTTCTGACAGTTTCTGTAATGACCTGAGAGTTAACATGCAGATGGTTCCCAGAGACATGAGGAGTTCCGGCATACTGTGAAGGAGGTCCAACAGATGTATGAAGTAGAGGTAGTGGTGAATGAAATTGCCCGGTGGGGTCTATCTGGTAATGTTGCTGATATCCTCTTACAGCCGTCTGTATGACCTTCATGCCGTTCAGGTACATTTGATTCCATGACAACGGTGGTGGCAAGAGTCCATTTCCCTGTCTTCCATACTTATCACTCATTGTCTGGAAAAGAACAGTCATGTAATTGTGAAACAAATGCAGAATAATGATCATAGTTGAATGGTGACTGAAATTGAATAGTTAGTGTGGCCATAGACCCTCCATTGGTCACACTATTGCTCACTATTGTGGGTGGAGGGTCTATAGTGTGGCCATGGAAGTATAACCGACCGTGGGCGATACTTCAATGGTGTGGCTGAATCACAAATCTTCAAATTGCTGGTATGTCACTGCCACTTACATTTGTATTTCAGATTAGATTCTATAAGTTCTGTTTGTAGACAGAGTACATGTAAGTCAGGACTCTATTCTGTCAATGTCCCTTTCCTTGTCAGAATCGAGTTCAATACTCAGTCTGCACAGTGCAAGCAAGACTATTTAAAACAGAGCTGTGGAGCAGTCTTTCTAGGAGAACTATGTATTGTTCTTGAATGGAAAGCATCTGCCAGTTGAGTTCAGTTCAGGGATAAGGTATCCATGGATAATAAAAATCCCTTTAGTTTATCATGTGTGTCGGCAGAGCGTCATACTCATTCTATGACAAGTGGTCCATTGTTGCCTTTATTTGCATTTAGCTGATATGATGATTCATTTTATTCTAACGCTTGGGTTTGCGAATGTGTCTGTGTTATAATATATTTGTTTGGGTTTTGTGTCTCAACGCATTTGTATGTAATGTAAACGAGTCATAAATAATGTCTGATGATGAACTAATGCTATAGATATTGGCCTACTTTACAAAGGAAACATGTCACAAATGAACAAAACATAGGCAGTAATTGAAAAGTAGTGGATGCAGTATATTGACCTCCAACTACACGGACCACCTTTCCCCATTCATTGACAAAACAGAAAGCGAAACATTGCCACATATTATTATCAATTCTCTCACTCAAGACGTGAATTAACGTGGCAGGTAGCTCGTATTCAACTAGCTGCCAGTCTTGACAAAGTAGACAATTTGTCCACTCATACACGTCCACCTCAAACTTCTACAATTTAGAACCAAAAGATGTGGGAATTTCCATTAATTGAAAAATGCGAATCCATCCCATGATCCCGGAAGTGCATTCGAAGCTTGGCGTCATGTGCGATGTTGGCGGACTCTACTGGCGAAACTATGTAAACTACTGTACACTAAGAGAAATGTCTATCATATCCTTGTAATCTTACTGTTGGTTAATATGGTTTGCGACAAATAACCAGGCAAGAGTATGCAAAGTCTAAATCAGGGAAGAAAAAAAATAGCATGACTTACTCTTCGCGGTTAGGTTACGTCACGTCACCGCTTTGGAGCCCTGACCTTTCAACTCTACGTCATCGAAACGCGAGAACTCAACTGCAACGTCATCTAATTCCGTGAATGCGGCTCGTGACATCGAGGAACACGAACACGAACGCGAACGGCAAGTTTCATTTCTGCTCGACGGATGGGATATTACGGAAACTGCCAAGTATAGGACAAATTGTCATTTGTAATCAAAGTTTCTGAACGTTAGTTTATCAAGGAATTTGATCTCAACACGATCGTCCAATTATGAGTGTGGACGCTTATGGACCGAGCTCACAAACTTTAACTTTTTTGGATACGGAAGAAGGCGATCTTCTGGGTGCGGACACCCAAGGATCGGAGTTTGACTTTACCGATTTTACTCTTCCGTCTCAAACCCAGGCTTCTCAGAGTCAGGCTTCACAGTTAGAGACACAGACACAGAGTCAAAGTCAGGTAAGCATAAATCAGCACTGTGAAATAAGAGGACAATATGTTTCCGAACCAGTGGAAGACCATAGCGACTGGTGGGCAAACGCCCAGCGGTAAAAAACGTGGTTCGCACTATTGAATTTGAAGCCATGCCACGCATTCACAGTTTTACACACACATACAACTACTACATCTGTACATGCACGAGTAGAGACTGTATCCCGTGTATATTGTTACCTTAGATGACCTTTAATTTTCAGCGTATGTTTCATGCAGTTCATCGTATTTACGTCGCCATAAAACAGAATTGTTCAGGCGATCGTCTGCACAACATGTTGTAATGACTAATGTACTAATGCAACCCCTATTCAAATATAACACGTGTGTACAGTATACAACTTGCAAGATGAACGTGGTAACTGTACAATGTAAATCACCGTGGTCCAACTTTCTCTGTTCAAAAAACAGGGAGTGGGTGGAAAAAATAGTCCTGGTTTTTGTGTGGTATGGGTGTTAATATTCTTATACGTACAACAGCAGGACTACAGTACAGGTCACTCCAGATTGAAACATCCACAAGAACTTGTGCTACATCACTATCTGTGAGGCAGAGATACATGTATATATGAATTTCGTGGGAGGGGTCATAACTCAATATATTCATAGCAAGGACCGGGAAGGGACAGGGTTAGGGCAGATAATTTCTGCCCACAACGTAGTTTGTAACATATGTCCAAAAATCCAGTCCAAATTATCTTTCCTAATCCTGTACTGTCAAAAAAAATAAATATTTTTCTTACTCAATTCATGTAGCGAAAGTCATTAAGAAGTACAGTTTGAGGATCGATATTCAAAGACACTTGCTACCAGGACTTCCTTTTGCCCTCCCTACACCCCTCCTATAAAATTCCCCTAAATCTAACTCTAACCCTAACCATCTCTCAAAAATGCTAGAAATAATGCTGTATTACCCAAAAATATGAAGACCTCCCAATAATTTACCCCCAAAAAATTGTAAAGTAGAATGCCCCGTATTAGGTGGGGGGGGGGGGGGGATCAAAAGGAAGTCGTACCTGAACATTCTGTTTCAAACAAACCACTTGTCCTTCGTTAGTGTCTAACTGGATCTGACAGAATGATCTAAATTTGCTGGAGGTGTTTTACCGGTGTGAAAAGGATGGCTAATAGGTAGGGTATGAAGGTGTGAGGATATGTTACTTTATGGAAATTCTTTCTTTACAGATCTTCATAAGTTTGCTTTATGATAACATTGCAAACGCATAGCCAAATACGTGTATGGTGTTGAATTTATGAATATAACATTTGTTTGTATAAATATCGTGAGACTTGATTCCAATTATGCTATTGTGCCTCATCAAGTTCTTCACTGCCAATGTGCATACTTAAGTATCTGTCGTCCTATGTATGGATTTGGAATATCCCTGCTTCCAGTGTTGTCTCTGCTTTCTGCACCACAAAAATATGTACACACATTATGATTTTCTTACTTGCAATACATTGCAGACCACAGGGTGCTCACTAGAAAGTTGCATTGATATACATGTATATACATCCTTGGTTAATAAAAGATCATGGGAAACAAGTGTAAACAAATTTAAGAAAAGAACTGATATGTCAAAATGACATTTTTTGATTGTTGATGGATGAGGTAGACATCAATCTGATTAAAATTCAATTGTATTATATCGTACACTCAGTGATTTCTTTTTGGCTGCTACGTTTACTGTCGTTTTAATCAGATTGAGGTAGACATATAATGATATACTATTTTATTAGTCATGTTTTTACATAGAAGACACTTTTCAAATGCCATAGAACTAGAATTGTGATATTTTGAAATCCTTTGATAGCTTCATCATCATACTTAGTGCAAACCCTACAGATAATATCACCATGACAATAAATACAGTGTGTCCATTATATACATGTAAGGGACCATCGCACAACGTCGCACATATGAAACATGATTTGTTTAAGACAAAGGCCCCCCCCCCTCTCCTCTCCTCTCCCCTAAATGAACGTTAATATGTGGACGACATCACACGTTTATATATGGTGTAAATCACGATGAAAACTGGAGCAGTCACACCACTACAATTGTTGCAATGTATATGTAACAATGGTATCCAACCTTATGAACATGTTACTGTTGGGAGATCATGGTAAACGCATCAAAATACTACTGGAAATCCAGCACTGTACAGTGCATGTGTATCTCACATTAGAAGAAAATTTTTATCAACTTATCATCATCTCAGCCGTAAATACAAAAGCTGTTGTCTGATTTAAGGTGTGAAAGTTTTCCATCGAAATTTGATTTAATAGAAGTGCAAAAATGAAGTTCAACAATTGCATTAACGCCAACCCCCCCCCCCCCCCCCCCCCTCCTTCCCCTCCCCAGAAACGAATGAAGTTCGCTTATTGAGCTTGTGTGGCATTGTGTGGTAGTCCCTTAAAATAGAAATGGATATAACACTCACTACTCATTGTTGTTATAATCTAGTATTAGCTTGTCGTTACAGCTACATATTGTTAAGAACTCAAGGAGATGGAAATTACTAAATAGGTCGTAATTCATACAACACTAAATGTCTGACACCTGTGTTTCTTTTAAGGCTTGTTAAAACACATTCGCTTAACTTTTATCGAAATATTTTGGTGTTTTTGGCAACATTTTGATGTTTACATTAATTGAGCATGATTAATTTATTTCCACTTCAACTATTTTTATTAGTGCCCCCCCACCTTTTCAGGTGCAATCTAAAGGAGGGGGGTGTTTAACATAAAGAGTTGCAGCCGTCTGCAATTATACTTCATTTCTCTGATCTTGATGCATCAAATAGATTGACAACATAATTGATTCATATTATATCAGTGAAATGATGCCACACACACTCTCCCTATACTTTTTGTATTTCACCATTCAGTATTACATGTACATGTCTCTATTACCTCCGTACAATAATACAGCCAGGCCAATATGGCTAAGAAACAATGTTGAACTGCTGCCTGTTGAATATAATCACCATGTAGTATAGATAAAGCCAATGTGTATGCTATTCAGTGTTATTCTTTAGGGTTGTTTATAATCTACATGTTCCATATTGGTGAATTCTACCTGAGTTCCCAACACTCACAGTGTCAGTGTTTCCCACCAAAGTTACAAAAATGTATCTATGTATTGTAAATGAATGTGAGGAACCTTTAAAAAAATATCTTATTTCCCCATCTACTACATTGTACTTTGTACTACTAAGCTGAACCATAAGTCAGGATTGAATTTAAATTTTATGGCTGTTGTCCAAACTTAGTCAAATGAACCGTTCCAGCTACTGTTAATTTTCAATGAGGCTAACCTGTAGGCTGTAAGAGACTACCACGTCATAAATTTGCTAGTTTAGATAGTGTTTAGTAGTCTATGTGCCCTGGAATACTGCTACATTTTGTGCCCTGTATTTTGATATTAGTGAAAACTCTGCATACATGTAAACTTCACAAAATTTCAAGTGTAGCGTCTAACTACTAGGATCATCATCTTGCTTGCAAGTAATGAGTCGTACAGAGGGGTGTAATTGGTACATGCAACTAAGTTCCCATTGGATGTGTGATACCACAGTTGATACATAAATGCTCATTAGCAGAACATTACATATAATAATCCTACTGGTACTCTCTTTCCTAGTTTGATAAAATGATACGTGATAACTATGTAATTTCAGAGTAGTATGAATTTGGAACTCGAGCCAACAACTGATATACACACAGAATTAGATATATCAGTAAATGGCAGCTATAATAGCACCAGACCTCAGCTGCCACACCATAGACAATCTTCCCACCATTGTCTATAGATGTCGGTTGATGTTTTGAAATTTTAGGGTAATAAAAATTCTGTTTTAGGGAGATTTAACGATTTTATATGGGTCACCATGTATGAACATGTACTATATAATACAACTTGGAGTCCTGTTACAATACATGTAATGTGTTTTGACCTATATTTCACCTGTACATCAACTACATGTACATAATCCTGTTATTGTGTTTTGGTCTATTTTTCACCTTCACATCAGCTACATACATAATCCTGTTATTGTGACCTGTTCTACATTTCACCTGTACATCAACTCTCTACAGTGAACCTCTAAACTAGTACAAAGTTGAATATACAAGTGCACATAATTAAGTCTGAAATTACCACAAAACATGAAAATGCAATTTTCACAACCAATTAGCCAAAATTGAGTGCAAGGAAATTAGGTCACAATGCATATATTTAGTTTATCACTGTGAATTTAATTATAAATAAGTACCAGCAAGAACACATTCAGTTGCTATATGAGTAATTAATTATTAGGTGTACAATATTGAAATGAAGAGATGATGTGTTAAATAAGTCTCCTTGACTATTTCTGGGTTTATTTCCTGATATTTCATTTGTTAATTTGGATATTTGTGCTGAAAATTTCTAAATAGACAATCATGAACTTACACACATGAACATACATACATATGTACATATGTACGTACGTATGTACGTACATACATACATACATACATACATACATACATACATACATACATACATACATACATACATACATACATACATACATACATACATACACATATACATACATACATACATACATACATACATACATACATACATACATACATACATACACACACACAGATAAATACAGATGTATAGATACATACATGTACATAGCTGTCTGATTAAAAACTGATGTAGTGAAGGTGGCACAATTTCTTTATTTATCTGTCTTTCCTATGTTCTTTTTTGTTCTGTGAGCACCTTCTTTCTGCATCTGATAATCTGATAATATCATAGGAGTTCTCGTGCAAATCTCAAGCGCTGAGTGGATTTACAATGAAAATGTGTAATGCGCCGAAACATATGCATACAGTACCTCAGAACACTGTTCAAAAAGAGCTTGAGCACAGATCACAGACAACGGTGTTAGTGTTCTCGTTTGATGGTTCTCTTTGTTTCAATTTCGATCGTCAAGTGTTATATTGTAAGATGGATTCTGATAAGCTACCAGTAGAGTCATAAGTATGAGATTAGGTATTCCTATGGTATTGTGTCAAATGTAGGTACATTGGACAAGGCTCCTAGAACAGAAAAAAACAAATGCCGATAAAAGACGTAAATAAAAAATTTGTGCCAAGTTCACTACTTCAGATTTTAATCAGATTGCATATACATGTATTGACACACTTGTGCACGCACGCATGCAGGCACGTGCACGCACACACACATGCAAATAGACAAATTTTACCTCTCACAAAACTCAATCGCTGTTAAGGTAATGGTGCAGATAGTTGTGAAAAGTTCTATAAATAAATATGTATGGAGTGAGCAGGTTATGTTTTTGACCTTTCAAATATACTAAATCACCGTCCTGACCTAGATACACCAACACTCAAACACATTAACAGGACTCAATGTTAAGACTTCTGTAATGTATTGAAGACACCATCATGGCCTTGACATATCAATAACAACATGTACATGCATAGTACAGTCGCCTCAGCTAAGTTCAAATTGTTTAATTTCCATTTAGGGGCAGTGTAATGGAAAATGTTGTATGTCTGTTTATTTAGAATGTAAAGGTGTCACATAAATTCCACGTATGAATGCAAAAAGTTGTTGGACAAGAAAATAATGAAATGTTTCTACACTTGATTTGACAGTTCATAGCTTTCTTTTGTGTCATTTTAATTAACTTGTATTGTTTGTCAGTTTTCAAATTCGATACCACTCCCACGGGATAATATAAGTATGCATAAGTAATGAGCAATAAAAATGTTTTAATTTTACTGCATGTTAATATTCACAAGATGTTGATTGTTGTATAGATGTATTTTAAATAATTAGAATTTGTTTCTGTTCTTTGTCTGTTGTTCCCTGTAGGTGAATGGCCCAGATATACCTTCTCAGAATGGCCCCCTGGAAGATGGAGTTGCCACGGCAACTCAGGCTATGGGCGAACTTAATTTTGAGGAAGACGAAGAAGAGACCTTTTACATGAAAGATTTACCAGCATTTGCCTGCAAGTAAGCAAGTCTCATCAAGTATTCATTACTAAAGTATTTGACTCTAGTTACTTGTAGATATCGCAAACCATGGCATGCCCCAGTGACTGCTGTAACAAGCCAAGATACATGTACATATAATATTGAAAACTCTAAAACTCTATTTGTTCAAGGAAATTAGTGCTGCTAGGTATCAGAGTAAGAACTGATGATAACATATTATAAATGTAAGATATATCAGAGTTATTAACATTTTTTTTTTTAACTCTGCATATAAAAGGGTTTTAAAAAATAACCCCCCCCCCCCCCCAATTCTGTCTGGTTATGCTTATCAGTTTAATAGTTTGTCATGTATGTATGGAAAAAAGTAAACAACGTAGTGCCTCCCCATCCTCTTACCATCCTAACATTGGTTATGCTTGATATGAGTCTGATAGTTCAATGATATCTTTTATTGCATATGTGGGGGGGGGGGGGGGGGGGGGGGGGTGTAAAAAAAAAAGGTCTACCCCACCCCTTCCTCAGTGTATCTGGTTATGCTTGATATCAGTTTGATCTTTCAATAATTCTGTTATCGTGTAAAGGAAAAAGGAAGAAAATAAACAACAAAATTCCACTCTAATAATACCCAGCTTACTATTATTTCCTATTATTTCATATTATGGCTTGCCAGATTGGTCATTGTTACTGATGGATCCTTGTTTGTTATGCTCAGTTTTAAAGTTTGTTACATGTAATAGCGCTATTTCAAAATGTTTTAACGTAGGAGGCATGCCCACTTTAGGTAGGTCGCAGCCACTTTCGTTTTTCGGTTGTAACCGGTTGCATTCGTGATGGCACGTACAGCCCGACATGCAACACATAATCTAGTGAAAGTACTTATAAGTTCCTGTCTTTAAAAATACGTACTTTATAATATTTAGAGATATATTAGTTGTATTCAGTGTTTCAAAACGAAATAATCTTAAGCAATATTGCGACGACAGTCATACGATCAACTCAGTCTTCCAAAAGTACTTTCGCTGGATCCCGTGCTGCGGAATGCATTATCGTGGATGTGATCGATTATAACCGCAAAACGGAAGTGACCGCAACCTATCGAGAGTGACTGTGCCACCCGCGGCAAAATATTTCAAAATAGCGCTGTTGGACAATGTCTTGTTTGTCGGCAAAACTTTAGAACCCTATAGAGTATGATTGACTAATAAAGAAAAAGCGTAGGTTTGCTTTTTCCCCACTTGGGAAAGATCGTAAACACCTAGCGAACTCAGATGGATGTATATTTTTCCAACTTGCTACTTAAGTTACCGTTGTAGTATATATACAGTCTCTAGATGACTTGTGTCTGTGATACAGTATTATGTGTGTGATCTGTTGGAATCTATAATTTATACCCTGCTACCATGCATTAGTAGCTAAGACAGAAGTGGATATCTTGGGAGAATTAGCAGGTCGTAGTAAGTCGTTGTTTTGATGTGGAATATTACAAGCTGCTCTACCTGTATTCCCAAGTAGAAATTCTTGTATTTGTAGTGGATAGTCTGACATAAATGTTTTAATACTTATCAATACAAAAGTTAGGTATGTTATAGATCTGCTTAATGGAAGGTGTATATTAGCAGTAAAAAAATAGATTATTTTGAAGTTAGTATCAGTTGTCTGTTACAATTGAAAGGACTTTTGTTGGGGCATGGTTACTGCATTTTTTTTTTCATTTGTCAACATGTGTTATTCTGACAGCAACAGATGAGCTCTTTGTTGATTAATGTTAAAGAACAGGGTTTCAGCCCAGGTTGTAACATAGTGTTATCTTATCAGTGGAGCCATGTTGGTATTACCCATTGGATAATTCTTTCTCTATAGCTCTGGCCAAACAAAGCTCTTCGCACCTTAATTTTAATCCTGTCTGAACAGGGCTTTTTTAGTAGTGAAATGTTGACTTGCTCAATCAAGTCTTTAGGCTTTTTTCATACTGTATTCAAATATTTTTTTTTAAACAAACAAACACACACACGCACACACACACACACACACACACACACACACACACACACACACACACACACACACACACACACACACACAACTGCATTTTGAAGGGAAAATGACAACCCGAGTGAATGACTGCGATAGTCAGGTGAACGTCATAAAATCTATATTTCATACCAAGATGTAGTTGTAAGTACTTTTGTTCGCCATCTTGTCTCACCTTTTGCACTAAAGAATACTATTCTTCCCCATTACATTTTGTATTTATTGGCGTGTTACATAGAGACAAACAGGTTCACTTTCCGCCCACGTAGGTGACCAGGTCCCAGGTGTCATTGCAATGGAATGTAGGTGATCACTGTTGATTTATCCTATTAGCTGCTCTTAGTTACACTGTATAGGTTATTGACTATATAATTGTATGGCTTCTACCGCAAAACCATCTTTCATCTTACGGACGTTAGAGCTGACTTGTCATTAGGCCAAATAAAAAAAAAAATGTGTGTTTCTGATAAACCCCTCTGACCCTAGTTTAATTAATAAGCTGCCAACCCTAAACATTTTTTTAAACATTTAAAGGAAAAAGATAAGAAATTCTTTATCTTCTTGACTTTCATGCACAGCTGTTATCTTTCCCTAGTGATGTCTGTCCATATGTGTATTTAATCAAACTGTCGCAGTAGGGATATTCTGACCACATTTTGTTTGTTTTAAGGTCAAAGCATTATTTTTCACAAATAAAAACAATTAAAAAGATCAAATGAAATAAACATGAAATCCCGACCTACCTACCCTATTTTCTGAGGCCATGTTATCGGAAACACAATTTTTTTTTTTTTACTGTCCTAGGAATGTTTCTATCTCATTTAGCCATATACAGTTAGTTATGTGGTTATGTTATTTAGATAACTCAGTGTGATAATACCTCAAAATAGAGTAATGGTTTTATACTGCCTCGTCCTATAAATAGGGACTGACCAGTGGTTTGAAGTCTACTGACAATAGACACATAATTCACTCACTAACCACTGAAGTACACAATGTACATATCTTTTGTAACACCATCTCATTGAACTCTAGACCCATCTCAAAGGTGTATGCTACCTGTTATTGTACAAAAATTCCAACATATTCCTGTTGGTAATTCAGATATTACAAAAGATTACAGTGTATTTTATTAGTATTAGTATTGCATTTTTTTTCCTACCTCTGTCGTTGTTATGTAGACTGAGTGTATAACGTTCAAAAAAGACAAAACTAAAACTAGATAAGGTCAAACAGTCACAAACCATATTCTCTTTTCCCTGACACACCTGTAAATTTAAGACTGTAAATGCCAGGTCCTGTAAATTCAAAGTCTACAGCTCAGTAAAGTAATAGAGGTCGTAAGGTCATGTTTTTTTGTGTAAATTGTATCTAGTATATAGCCCTGCTAATGACTGAATCTTTGTACGCTGTACTTTAAACCTTCCAGGATCCTACCTCATTTTCAGGGGTGCACTTTATTCCCTGCTATGTCTGGCCAATCTAAAACAAAAACTATCTTGATGGAAGGTTTTTGTGACAGACCATTAACAAATTAGGTTTTGAACAAAAATGAAACTCTGGTTTAATATCTAGAGAGGTATGAGAACGAAATAAATTTATATTGTAATGTGCTGAAAACAATCATGTACTTATTTTGTATTTATCATAAACCTCCTGTAAACTCAGAAAAAAATGTACAGAGCAAAGAAAGATATGACAATACAGTCAAAAAATGAATGATAATGTAGAGAGCAAATAAAAATATGATAATGCTGTCAAAAATTGAGCAATAATGAATTCCGATTGTGCCACCCTCAGTTTTACATACAACTATACTCCATTCTACTTTGTTTTTATTGACCATAACATCTCCACAACCCAGAACTCTAGTTATCTGACTCATTGCAAGTTACCCTTTCCGTTAGTCTGGATGCCCACATAGAGGTATAAATGGTAACGATACTGTAGAGGAACTAGTGGTAGACTACCTTTCCGTTTAACGTTTGGTGGACAAAACAGTCAGATTGTCGCAACCTTTCTTACATTTGTACCTCAACCGTTGTGCAGATAGAATTGGAATTTGAAAATGATTCTGCAATGAACTAAATGAAACAAGCATAAGCAGGAGTCATGTGACCAATGTTACTTCCAGGTATGAGGCTTCATCAGTTTTCAATGTCCCTGTGGAAAAGGCTTATACGTTATTACTAGTGGTCATGTTTTCAGAATTATACATGTGGTATCTCCCATATTTTACTGACTTCAGCATTTCGTTTGGAAATCCGAAAGAAAAGTATGCTTCATCTGTTGCCATGACAACAACCTACGATTACTAAATGACAGTTGTGTAATCTTGATTGATATCACATGGTATTGATAAAGTTCATAAATGATGTAACAGCTAGACAAATTATGTCATCTTGTCTGTGTAATCATATAGTGAGATCTTATTAATTATTTAATATGTAGACTTAGTGACTTGGTAAGGGGGTTCACACTAGACAAGTTATGTATATCGCCTTAGGGATGATCGCACAATGCATCACAAGCTCAATACATGAACTTTGTTGAGGCCAAAAGATTTTTTCTTCTTTGTCAAAAAATCAAAAGGTTTCAAATTTGACCTGAATGTTTTATTTTTCGCCAAATCATCAAAAAATATAATTTTAGCAATTTGGAGAATCATGGAATAACCTTGGGTACATCCAGGATGTGTGTATCCAGGATGATGTCGCAATAAGCATTCGGTCTCAGCGATATTTCTAAATAATGTCAAGACCACAATTCCAAATATTGTATTATTGGTATAACCAAAAATTGTTGTTGACCTCACAATTGTACAGAAAGTACAAATACATAAACCTGCTAACACTTTAAGAAGATTTTGTACGCATTCCAAGGTACAAATCAATATATATACATGTGTATGATGTTTCTATAAGTAATAATCATGTATATTTACTCTGCGAAATTAGTTGGCCTGTGTCCCTTTAACCCTAATTCTGTCAGGAACATAGGAACTTGATACAACTATTAACAATGAAGTATATTGCTGAAAACAGAAATTGAAATATGACAATAAGTATGGTAAACAAGCGAGAGTTTGAATGTTGGAGATATGCAAATATATGTAAATTTTATGCTAATGATATGTATTTTAAAATGATTCTCCCCAGACTTCAATCCTTGGCAGAGCACAGATGAATTTTACTTATTATTACACTGAATAACATATATAGGAATGAAATTATTATGACTTATGATTTATCATAATTGAAAAAATGAGAGACTTCTCATAACCTTGATAATTTGGTTTCTAATTAACCAATTGACATTTCTGATATACTCAAAGGTAATGCTATTTTAAGAGTGTACATTGTAAACATCACAGCTGATTTATTGTCAATTAGCATTTGTATCAATGCAATGTGTGAGTGGGTGGAATAAAGTGGTCCGAACTCGTATGTACACGGTGCTGACAGTTTCATTTCAGTGAAAAGGTGACACTAAGCAAATATTTAGCATGTATTTCTCGCCTGCCTACATGAAATTGTCCCAGCGACAGATGTAAATTTTAGAGTTGTAATGGTTACTGTAAAAAGACTAACATAACAAGACTACATGGTATTGTACAGTGACAGTGTTGTATACATGTACATGTACATGTAGGTTACCTGCACACTGGCCATGAGTAATTACAATTCATGTTTGTTTGTTTGCCTGGAGACCCTATTAAACCATTTGCTTTATGTACAGATAGGTTAATTGAGTAGTTTTTCTTTATACATGTACATGTAGTATACAGCTTAATTCTGTTTATATTTGTTCTTTTGTTTCGTTTCACTGTACCTTCCTAGTAGGTCTACAACAATATTGAAATTATTTTTGTACAACCTGCTCAGAGTTTAGGTCAATCGTTGAGGTAGGAAGACTACCACCATGGTTCAATCATAGAAAATCGGCTCAAATACAGTTGAATCTTCAAACACTTACTCGTGATATCATATCTGACATATTTTCAACGCCACATAAAAAGAATTCTGATTTTCTAAGTTGATCTGTCCATGGCCGCAGTGAGTACGACCTTGCACTACTTACCCAGCTTAACATGGATATAACCTTTGGCCACTACCATACATAGGTTTTGGCTATACACCACAGCTCGAACAGAGACTAAGTCAAATGCTTCATAAGAGTAGCACCCGACAGGCATCGTCAACAATGACAAATCTCACAAATGTCATGTAGAACTGTTTTGCGAACATAGGCTAATATTTTTAAAATCCATTCAGGCGAACGGGACAATAGCCCCCCCCCAAAAAACAAAACAAAACAAAAAAACAAAACAAAACAACAACAACAACAACAACAACAAAAAACTCCCACTTACATGTACATGTATACATATAGATGTCCACACCACTTTAAATTTAGTCATATACATGCATTGATAGAAAATACTTGTTGTATATGTAGGTGGTAATACTTTCACAGTTACTGGTTGAGTTCATCATTTCAAACTTGATGAGTATGTATTAATTGTACCCAGTATGTGTTCATGTATGTACAAAATGTACAGGTGTGACGAAGGGTAGATAGTAAAGGGGATATAATATGAATCTATATTTTTGCACAGGTTGAGAAGGGAATTACATCTCAATCAGTTCATATGTGAAAAAACAAAATCAAATTTGAACAAAAAATAAGTTTCATTCTCATACTACTTTCGTGCAAGACTTGATCTGCTATGATTTTTGACTTCATATTCTGGGTACAGCTGTGGAATTGTCAAATTAGATTATGACACAGAACAGTTTCTTCACAAATGTATATTGTACAAACCTGGAGTAAACAGTTATTTCCTAAAAAAAAAAATCTCTCTTAGTTAAATGCAAAACATGTCTGAAATTATGGATACACACACCTTTTGGTTGTGGCATTTATGGATGGCTTGATAGGGAATATGGTTTCACAAAAGGCACATAGAATGGTGATTTATGCCAAGTAGAAGGTTTTTGCAGTCACGTTGTTTTTAAATGTATTTGTCTATTTCTGGTATTGTGGTATCTATGAAGCCATTGTTGTTTTCTGCAATGACACATATTTGTCTATTTCTGGTATTGTGGTATCTATGAAGCCATTGTTGTTTTCTGCAATGACACATATTTGTCTATTTCTGGTATTGTGGTATCTATGAAGCCATTGTTGTTTTCTGCAATGACACATATTTGTCTATTTCTGGTATTGTGGTATCTATGAAGTCATTGTTGTTTTCTGCAATGGCACATATTTGTCTATTTCTGGTATTGTGGTATCTATGAAGCCATTGTTGTTTTCTGCAATGACACATATTTGTCTATTTCTGGTATTGTGGTATCTATGAAGCCATTGTTGATTTCTGCAATAACACATATTTGTCTATTTCTGGTATTGTGGTATCTACGACCCAGCCTTTGTTGATTTCTGCAATAACACATATTTGTCTATTTCTGGTATTGTGGTATCTACGACCCAGCCTTTGTTGATTTCTGCAATAACACATATTTGTCTATTTCTGGTATTGTGGTATCTATGAAGCCTTTGTTGATTTCTGCAATGACACATATTTGTCTATTTCTGGTATTGTGGTATCTATGAAGCCTTTGTTGATTTCTGCAATAACACATATTTGTCTATTTCTGGTATTGTGGTATCTATGAAGCCATTGTTGTTTTCTACAATGACACATATTTGTCTATTTCTGGTATTGTGGTATCTATGAAGCCTTTGTTGTTTTCTGCAATGACACATATTTGTCTATTTCTGGTATTGTGGTATCTATGAAGCCTTTGTTGTTTTCTGCAATGACACATATTTGTCTATTTCTGGTATTTTGGTATCTATGAAGCCATTGTTGTTTTCTGCAATGACACATATTTGTCTATTTCTGGTATTGTGGTATCTACACCCAGCCTTTGTTGATTTCTGCAATAACACATATTTGTCTATTTCAGATATTGTGGTATCCACGACCCAGCTTCTGTTGTTTTGTGCAATAACACTAAGAAATGGTTTTGTAATGGCCGTGGAAATACATCAGGGAGGTGAGTAATCAAGCAATGCAATATGAAATTATTGTGATAATTTTTTTTTGGTGTTAAATATGGAGTACTTAGTATTGGCAGATAATTCATAATTCTTTGTTGTGTCGTTAGTGCCGTCAATATTTTGGTGTTGTATAATTAAACATGACTCACAAACGAACAAGAGCACAACTACTATACCTCTCAAAAAATCTGTACTTTCATTTTCAATTTTGAGCAAACCTGTACACTGTAACAGCTTTAGCTATAAACAAAATATGATTTGTACTCTAAAACCAACATGAAATTGAAGTGTTTGAAATCTCCTGGTAAGTACATGTACAGGTAGAAGAGAAATTCATACCTATTATTACACCCACGTAAAAGTGAATTATGATAAACGCTTTGTCTGTTGCCGAAAGGGAGTGTACACACTATTACTTTCACGCAAGACTTTGTATTGTTATGTGAATGTCGGAAAATTGAAAATTTTATGAAAGTGTGTCATGTTTTTTAATTCCTTTCCAATCAGTCTACTTAATTTTATCACCAGAGGGCGCTGTTTTTTTCGACAGGCTCTTCCAATCTTGATACTGCTGAACATCTTGACATATATTTTTTTAAAATTCTGTATATTGTCAACGTCTAAGCTTCATTATACGCACGCGTTTATTTATTATGAAAGTAAAGTATGTAGGGGTTACCATGTTGATACGCATACAGTTTTTAACAAAATTCCAATCTCAATTTTTTATGTTCTACACAGCCACATTGTCAACCATCTAGTGAGAGCCAAGTGTAAGGAAGTGACCCTCCACAAAGATGGACCTCTAGGAGAGACGATACTAGAATGCTACAACTGTGGATGTAGAAATGTCTTCTTGTTGGGTTTTATACCAGCCAAAGCCGATTCCGTTGTAGTTTTACTGTGTAGACAGCCATGTGCCACTCAGAGCAACTTGAAAGACATGAACTGGTAGGTACCTTCTACCAAATGTACGATTGAATGTTGTGAAGATATAAAATTCTAGGTTTTGAGCTCTGTTTATCACAGATAGAGTACAACTTCACCTCGCAACAGTAATATGATACAATTCCATATGATACTGCTTTTTCTTCAATTTTTGTGCATTGTTCTTTCTCCAATATTTTTTCTGAAGAATGCTAAATGTCGGAATGTCATGACTTTTTTGTATGTCCTGCATGTATGGTACTGGCCATGAGGAGGACATTGTACCATGTGTATTTTCAAGAGAGTGTTTGTTACCCAAAAACTGCTGTTCCTGCAGTTAAGCCCTGACTGTCTAAGTGAGACCAGTCAGTATGCACATGCAGCTCAGTTGAACAAGTGAAATGATGAGTAAACAGCATAATCCATTCTCTGAGTTTTGTGTATGTCTGTCCAATCAACAACCAGCTTTTCACTGGTTTGGCTCACAGTTGAACTTACCTAGGGGTGCCAGTGTTCTATTGTCCCCCTAAGTAATTGATTGTGATGCTGCTGACTGTACTTACTGCACAGGGAGGTATACCCCCTGGGTATCCTCTTGAACCCACTGACTAATCAAAGGCTGGCTGATCACTTGTCAATCATCATGCAACTTCTTGGAGGAAAGAAAAGTCAATTTCTTAGCGTTTAACATGTTTTTTTTTCAACATATTGAGAATAATTTCAAATATGATATGATATGCAGATATGCATTGTTGCAGTCAATGTCGTAACGTTTAAGAAACCTGTAATCGGATTAAAGAAAGTGGTCAAGATTTTTAGAGTTGGTGATGCATTGTGACCATTGTACAGAAAAATGAGGCCAAAGTAAATCGCACTTTGGAGGTTCTGGTAGATTTCACCATCTTAAAAATGTTACTAAAAGTTTGATACATTTTACATCAACCAGGGATCCCTCCCAGTGGCAGCCTTTAATCCAAGACAGACAGTTTCTGTCTTGGCTGGTCAAGATACCATCAGAACAGGAACAACTGAGAGCCAGACAGATCTCTGCTCAGCAAATCAATAAACTTGAAGAACTGTGGAAAGATAATCCGGACGCTACCTTAGAAGACTTGGAGAAACCAGGTGTGGATGAAGAACCACAGGCTGTTCTTCTCAGGTACAAAAAGACACAAAATACACTATGTTAATTAACTCTTGTGAGGCCTAAACAAATTAATTGCTTGGTTTTGATTACCCAACCCCGCCTAGGTTTTCACTGCCGACTCCTAAACTTATTGTTTTACTTTTACGAGAAAAAAATAATAAAATTGCAAAAATTGTGAAGTCTTACAAGAAAGAGTGGATGTGGAAAACTGACATCAAATTAAAAAGACAATATAAAACTGTTCTTCCAATCTGTAATGGCTGTACATCTGATGGGAAGAAATAAATAACACGTAGACTTTATAAAAAAAACAACAACATATAATAAAATAAAATAAAAAATCTACCTACTCCACCTATTCTAAAATGGAGAGTAATCGGAACCACACAATCTTTTTTATTAAGGCCTGATGGGGAAAAGGACCACAGTCCTCTAAATATATAATGTTCTTTCATATTTTTTTTTAGGAGTTCAGCTTGAATTTTTGTCCTGATATAGTACTTTAAGGCCATACAAAACTGAATAACAGAGACTAGTAAACTGGTCAATTTGAAATGTTTTTCTCCATGTTTGGGAAATTTTATACATGTACTGTCCTTGCTCCCTTAATGTAATTAGAATATATGAATAATGCTAATTAGTTAAGGAAGGATTTATAGAAGTGTGAATGAAAGGCTTTAGGCGACTTAGAAATTAGAGTACCAGAAAAGGAAACATTTCTCACATATACTAATAACAGTTATTTTCCAGTATTTCACAAGGAAAGTTAATGCCATTATTCAAATACAAATCATTAGTTTAGTTCTATTTATTTCAAAATTGGTGATGCCACTTGCAAGAACTCAGAGTTATTTTGATGCAATCTATAGACAACTTCTATAGGTTATAATTATACTGCAGTGTTATCAGCATCGTTGATGAAAGGTTTAGCTGTCATTTCTCTCATTTTTGTGTCCACTTTCGTGCCACTGCTTTAAGCTGCAAAGATAGCGAAAATATAGCATGTTGAAGTTGCAAATGTTAGAATCATAGCAAACTTCCAGTTACTTTGATGAAGAAATCCTTGCTCCAGTACTTAGTCGAGATGGAAGTGAACGCAGATAGCGAAGAGAGTCTTGGCACTGAAATGTGAAACTTGTAATTTATAAATTCATTTTCATGGATTTCAGATATGAAGATGCCTACCAATATCAGAACATTTTTGGTCCACTGGTCAAGATGGAGGCTGACTATGACAGAAAGCTGAAAGAGTCCCAAACCCAAGATAACATCGTTGTACGCTGGGACATTGGCCTCAATAAGAAAAGAATTGCTCACTTCAACTTTCCAAGAAGGGATGGAGGTAAGTAAGATGACCTGAAACATGAGAACAGTTCATTCTTATGGCTAAATTGACAGTTAGGAAAAGAGATGTCAGTGTGATGCACTTCAATAGTATCAGTGCCTGGGGAGGCATGCTGTTATCATTGTGTATGTATGTATGTATGTATGAAGATTCATTCTCAATTTGATGTATTATTTATCTGTGCTATTTTTCATCAAACGAAGAGAAACTTGTGGCTTAAAAGACAAAATCACAAGAGAAACATGTCACACCTGTTCATTTCATTCTGCGGAATGAATAATCCATGCTGTAATACACAATATTTTGAATCAATATGTTTTGGCTTTTTTGGTGTGTTGCATGGAAACGATAATGTACCCCCCTTAGGGAGAGAACGGGTCTCATTAAAAATAGACGATGTAAAATTCCAATTTGATACATCATTGCCTGCAGTGTGAGTGCAGTCATTGGTACACAGAATAAATTCAATCACCTGTATTTGTAGATATCTTTGTTTGTTAGATAAATTATAAATGATTATCGAGATTAGACCATCATTAACTAACTCGTTTCCACCCACTCACTTTATGATGACTTCAGCAATATTACAGAGTAAATGTTTGATTTATGTTATGCCTAAAGGATTGGAGTCTCTGCTGAACATCTTGAAGATTATAGTACATGTATACCAGTCCGTGTCGTATTTTAATTCTATGTAATAGAATAATGCATTATAAGTTTTAAAACTTAATCATCAAACTTTTGTATGCAATAGCTGTATATAGTAGATAAGGACTGTTTTCCCGCTTGCAGCGACACAACAGAAAATATGTACTTTCATATACCCACATTTAAGAAGCCTTTTTCATTGATTTAAAGTTTGTGTTTGTTAAACTCTTGATTTCAGTGTTATGTAAAATAGCAATGTGTGTGTGTGTTTGTTTGTATGTATGTATGTATGTATGTATGTATGTATGTATGTATGTATGTATGTATGTATGTATGTATGTATGTATGTATGTATGTATGTATGTATGTATGTATATATGTATATATGTATGTATGTATGTATGTATGTATGTGTATGTATGTGTGTGTGTGTGTGTGTGTGTGTGTGTGTGTGTGTGTATTTATGTGTGTGTATGTGAGACTTCAATTAAGAGCGCAATGTATGTTTTGTTGGACTTTGTCTGCAAAATGCAGAAGACCTGTTATTTTCATAATAACTGACAAGTGGCTACAATAACATTCATACGGTTAAATCAATACTGTTTTTATAATCTGTGTATACAGTCTAGAAATAAAAGACTATTGTACCATGCTTAAACCAGGTTGAACAAAAAATATGGAATATATACTCTGGTCGCTCTGCATCACATCAACATGCGTCTATGTCACTGGTTCTACTGTGTTTGAAATGTGCGTCAAAACGTTCAAAATTGCCTTTAATTTCCCTGATTTCTCTTTGATATTATTGGTGTTGGTATGATTATATCATTCTCCAAAATTTTCTTCATTCAACTGGAAAATACTCATGACCTAAGGGTTTTCAGTACCCATCTAGCGTCTCATAGTGACGAAGGCCCCTTAGATTATGTGAATTTTCCTTGGCTGAATGAAAAAAAAATGTTGGGGAATAACATCTAATTGTGTATTTAGCTGAACATTAAAAAAAAAAATATCTTTGGCTTGCCTATCATGTTGATGAAATACCTATTGAGGGTTTATCATTATTGGTGAGAATTAAAAAGCTGAGATATATTGTTTGCACTTAGTGTATTGATACATGATATGGTACGTTGTGTCTATTTTCAGATCTAAAACTGATGCACGGTGATGAGTTACGCTTGCGTTATCTTGGAGAGCTGCATAAACCATGGTCAGGAGTAGGTCATGTTATCAAAATTCCCGACAGTATCCTTTTCTAAATGTTATGATAGCAAACACATCAAAACATCTCTGTTATTAGAAACTGAAGTGTCTAGGGAACGGCAATGAAAAAAAAAAGAAGTGATAATTGTTTTCCATCATTTCAGCTTTAAGAAAATCTGTAATTGTTTGGTTTCTAAACATTAGACGTTATTGATGAAACGTGTATGACAGATGAAAGTATAGATAAAAGGGACCTACCCTAGCAGAAATGAAAAGTGAAAAAAAAATTGCCAGCCTAATAAAACTAACCGGAAAGCAATTATTACTTATCATCAACCATATTTTTAATCTATTTGATCAACTTAATAAACATATAATGCGATATTTCCCACATTAGAACTTTCATTTTGTGATTTCCACTTGAAATAACGGATAATAATCACCCGGTTGCCATGGTTACACCTGCTCGGAAATGTCAAGATGTGAGTGTGTCTGGGTTTCTGTATGGCAGAGTTTTAATAAGCAAGGCTTTCATTTCCTTGCGGTCAGTTATTCCCTGGTGTTGTCATAGAAACGCAAAGCATGCACAACTCTTATGTTTGTAAAATTGTATGTTTTCTGGATATTTTTACATGTCTGTTTCAGGGAATCCTACAATATGCAAAAATGAGATATCACAAAAATATGATGTCCCGGGTTGCTGTAATATTAAAGTGACAGTGCATTGTTTGAATATGATAATCCTAGTAGTCATAACATTTTGATTAATTTTCGTTAATTTTTGCTGTTAAAAAATTCATGAACCCTCGCCTGAAATTATTGAATCCTTCTAATGAGCTGAATTACTTTGTTATTACTAAGACCATGTATTATTTCTTGACATCTTTGTGTCAAAAGTATGAATATCTGGTCTGGACTTTTAAATAATGTCAACAAATTGTAATGAGAATAAATCACTTTATGATCACATATGCCTCTAAATACAACATATACATCTAAATACAACATATGCATCTAAATACAACATATGCATCTAAATACAACATATCCCTCTAAATACAACATATGCATCTAAATACAACATATGCCTCTGAATACAACATATGCATCTAAATGCAACATATGCATCTAAATACAACATATGCATCTAAATACAACATATGCATCTAAATACAACATATCCCTCTAAATACAACATATGCCTCTAAATACAACATATGACTCTAAATACAACATATGCATCTAAATACAACATATGCCTCTAAATACAACATATGCATCTAAATACAACATATGCCTCTAAATACAACATATGCATCTAAATACAACATATGACTCTAAATACAACATATGCCTCTAAATACAACATATGCCTCTAAATACAACATATGCATCTAAATACAACATATGACTCTAAATACAACATATGCATCTAAATACAACATATGCATCTAAATACAACATATGCATCTAAATACAACATATGCCTTTAAATACAACATATGCCTCTAAATACAACATATACATCTAAATACAACATATCCCTCTAAATACAACATATACATCTAAATACAACATATGCATCCAAATACAACATATGCATCTAAATACAACATATCCCTCTAAATACAACATATCCCTCTAAATACAACATATCCCTCTAAATACAACATATGCATCTAAATACAACATATGCCTCTAAATACAACATATGCATCTAAATACAACATATGCATCTAAATACAACATATCCCTCTAAATACAACATATGCATCTAAATACAACATATGCCTCTAAATACAACATATGCATCTAAATACAACATATGCCTCTAAATACAACATATCCCTCTAAATACAACATATACATCTAAATACAACATATGCCTCTAAATACAACATATGCCTCTAAATACAACATATGCATCTAAATACAACATATGCATCCAAATACAACATATGCATCTAAATACAACATATCCCTCTAAATACAACATATGCATCTAAATACAACATATGCATCTAAATACAACATATGCATCTAAATACAACATATCCCTCTAAATACAACATATGCATCTAAATACAACATATCCCTCTAAATACAACATATACATCTAAATACAACATATCCCTCTAAATACAACATATACATCTAAATACAACATATGCATCCAAATACAACATATGCATCTAAATACAACATATCCCTCTAAATACAACATATACATCTAAATACAACATATGCATCCAAATACAACATATGCATCTAAATACAACATATCCCTCTAAATACAACATATGCATCTAAATACAACATATGCATCTAAATACAACATATGCATCTAAATACAACATATGCATCTAAATACAACATATGCCTCTAAATACAACATATGCATCTAAATACAACATATGCATCTAAATACAACATATGCATCTAAATACAACATATGACTCTAAATACAACATATGCATCTAAATACAACATATGCATCTAAATACAACATATGCATCTAAATACAACATATGCATCTAAATACAACATATGCATCTAAATACAATATATGCATCTAAATACAACATATGCATCTAAATACAACATATGCATCTAAATACAACATATGCCTCTAAATACAACATATGCCTCTAAATACAACATATGCATCTAAATACAACATATGCATCTAAATACAACATATGCATCTAAATACAACATATGCATCTAAATACAACATATGCATCTAAATACAATATATGCATCTAAATACAACATATGCATCTAAATACAACATATGCATCTAAATACAACATATGCCTCTAAATACAACATATGCATCTAAATACAACATATGCATCTAAATACAACATATCCCTCTAAATACAACATATGCATCTAAATACAACATATGCATCTAAATACAACATATGCATCTAAATACAACATATCCCTCTAAATACAACATATGCATCTAAATACAACATATGCATCTAAATACAACATATCCCTCTAAATACAACATATCCCTCTAAATACAATATATGCATCTAAATACAACATATACATCTAAATACAACATATACATCTAAATACAACATATGCATCTAAATACAACATATACATCTAAATACAACATATGCATCTAAATACAACATATCCCTCTAAATACAACATATGCATCTAAATACAACATATGCATCTAAATACAACATATCCCTCTAAATACAACGTATGCCTCTAAATACAACATATGCCTCTAAATACAACATAAATAAGTCACAAATAAGTCAAAAATGCAAACAAGAATTATGGAAGCAAGTAGTACCAGATACAGTTACTGGAGTGGCAATCTTCATTACTTTTGGACTCAAAAGTTGAATTCCAAATTTTGGACACTAACTTGAGACCCTTCAGGCAGTGGTTTTAAGGATTTCCTGTGGCTTCCAGAACTCGGGATATAAAACCCGGCAGAGTAAATTTAAAGGGCACTAGAGGATTGAAATATGGATATGAATAATATTTGTAGTGAACAAAGGGTTTGATCCTATGTAAGCCGTATGGCCCCCATAGATGCCATAGTAATCCAAGACTGAGGGCTTCAGTTATTGGGGTTTAACCTTTGGAGTGCATATTTCTTGTGCTGCATAAATTAGCATACCCTATGCCCAGTATTATTTTCTTACACCCCAGGGTATACATGGCTTGAAGTAGTTCATTCAACTTGAAGGAAAGAAGTGGAATTTAAATCCAAAACTCTGTGTGAAAATGTAATCATTGAAATATAATTAGCATATTTGATAATAAACATCAGTTTTGAAGAAAAGCGCCCTCAGTGTTGTGATATTGTATGCACGACTATCATTACACAGGGGGGTCAATTTCCTAGAAACTAAAAATTGACAATGATTGAATTGAATATATGTTGTCAACTTTACAACTATGTAATTGCTATAGGTATTGTGTGACTTTTACTTTGTAAATTCTCTGTAAGTAATTTATTCAGAATCGTGATTTGTCATAATAAACTTCCGTAACTTAGCAACCCAGACTATGGTGATGAGGTTGGTATTGAACTCAAGAGCAATGCTGGTGCCCCAGTCGAGTGTACTCATAACTTTGTCGTTGACTTTGTATGGAAGTCGACCTCTTTTGACAGGTAGGTCTGTTTATGATGGTTTCATGCAGCTTTTGTATTAGGCCAAAAATATAAAAAGAATTTTTTCTGGTCAGTGCATGCATCACTTAAATACCCCCATATCGATCTTTTGTTTGTGTTTGTCCAGCCCATGCAGTCTGCAGATCTTTGGGGAAACACAAAAATAACCCTCCCTACTTCAGTGAAGACAATTGCAGAGCCAATCATGAACAAGCAAATGACATCTTCCCCACAAACACACTTGCTCCAACGTACTAAATAAAAAGAATAGTAACTGCCATAAATAGTAGATTCAGTGACAGGTTTGTTCAGAATTTTTAGAAAAAATTGCGTTATTGCACCATTTTAGACAAACTGTCCTGACCAGAAACAATGTATTGTTCACAGTTCCAAGACTGGAATCAGGCAGTGAAATACAGTGAAATACTTTGGAATGGTGAATTTGAAATGATTGCAATGTTGGATTTTTTGTCTACTTAAGGACCTTGATCATGAAATTCAAACATATAATTTGTTAATGCTACACGTCAAATAAAATAACCACTTTTGGAGTTAGAACAAATTCAATAATACAAGTCGTAGAATATCTGTTTTAAACATATGTAATCACTGAACCAGCTTAGAGTTACTGACTGTGTCACTTTTATGTACTACATTTAGCCTAGCGTCAAGCCTTGTGGGCATTTTGACTATCATCTCCCTACACTGCCTAGATTACAATACCTGTAGCAATGGTTCAGCCCCCCCCCCCCCCCCCCCCCCATTATACGTCATCATGGAATCTATCCCGGCTTTGTGACACAGAATTGCAAATATAGAAGCAAACAGCAGATACAAATTTGGTTTGATTTTATCTGTAGAATGCAGAGTGCTATGAAGACATTTGCTGTAGATGAGACATCAGTGTCTGGATACATCTATCATAAACTCCTAGGCCATGAGGTGGAGGAAGTGGTTGTCAAATGTAATTTACCCAAGAGATTCTCAGCACCAGGTCTGCCGGAACTCAATCACTCCCAGGTCTATGCTGTCAAGACTGTACTTCAACGACCACTCAGTCTTATACAGGTACATATTACAATATTATCTGTATATCTTGTAGACTGTATATCTTGAAGGTAGTTGTCCTGTTCTTGTATGAGTGCATTAGTATTAGCTGAATTACTTAAATTATTTACATAGTCATTAATGATAATTTGTACACTAGAATGATGTCCATGTGTAAACTGTATGAATAAATGGCCAAACAAGTGTATGGGATGTTGACAGTAATGCTGATAATCACATATGCTTTATAATAGCAAGTACATTTTGTACAACAACATGAATAAGTTGAAAATAAGACCAGAAAAGTCTAAACAAGATTGTTTCAGTGACAACTATTGTATATATCTTGATATTTGATTTTGATTTTGCACCACTGAACATTACTTCGGTTCTGGAGTCTATATCATAAATATTTTTGATTTGATTGATTAATTGATTGATTGATTGATTGATTGATTTTCAGGGACCCCCTGGTACTGGCAAGACAGTTACATCAGCTACCATTGTACATCACCTAGCCAAACAGAATCTAGGGTAAGTAGTGTGTACTACTAGTTGTATCATAATTATAGTTTTGATGTGTCTAAAATGAGAACAACTGATTCTGTATTGTTGGTAAATTCTGTCTGTGTACTTTATTCTTGAAAGTATAGTGGTATGCCCCACTAACATTTCACTGTGGTACATCCACTGATACCACTGCAGTACATCCACCGATGCTCATCAAAAATTCCATCTTTGGACAATTTTCCAAATTTTACCTCGTAGGGTGTAGAGCACAGCTATTTTGTCACATGAATTCTAAGTTTGCTGTTTGGTCATACATTAGAAATTAGTCACTGTTATTGCATCAGTGTTCAGCTGAGCAAAATGTTATAAAATGTCATTTTAGTTTGGTACAGCTGTGCCTTTACTCGATACTGTACATTTGTATAAATGAACATCTCTTGTTGTAACAGATACAGTTCACATCTATGACCCAATACTCCTCAGCCAATTTACTGTATGTCAGTTGATGTATGACAGCACATTGTTTATGTTCCACGTAACATTGCCAATATATATAAAGTGCAAGTTTTCATGTTGTCTCATTTTGTTTTTTAACAGCCAAGTACTGGTGTGTGCTCCAAGTAACATAGCTGTTGATCAGCTGACTGAGAAGATACACCGTACTGGTCTCAAAGTAGTACGTCTGTGTGCCAAGAGTAGAGAAGCTATTGATTCACCAGTATCCTTCCTGGCACTACACAACCAGGTAAAAACCAATCAACTCCACACACTGTCTATATATCTTAGAAGTGATATTTCTCTGCATTGCCTGTGGTTGATATATAAATTTCTCAAGTTGTTACAATATATAGCTATAGGTATATTTATGAAAGCTATAGTAATAAGAAATGGGGAAAATTAATGTTCATCGTAGATGATAATAATAAGAATCATAACCAATGAATATAGCTACTAATAATTTTTAGCCATTCCCAAATATTTGTTTGCCTGATCAGCACTATCAGGGCTGTACATGTACTATAATGGGTTATTGTCAGTATACACCCTGACAGCGGTGATGAGATGTGAATGAAAATTAAGGATTTGCTTCCGAACAATGTTTTGATGCTACAAGTCGAAATTTTTATTTCGTAGCTATGAACCCAGATTCTGTGAACATTCATTCTAGCAATGATAATCATCCGGTGCTAGTCAAGCATGGTATTGTAGACTTTGACACTTATTTTGGTGTTTTGTGTAGGTGAGAAGTATGGAGACATATCCTGAACTACAAAAACTACAACAACTGAAAGATGAAACAGGGGAGTTATCTAGCGCTGATGAAAAGAGATACAGAACCCTGAAGAGGAATTGTGAACGGGAACTTCTCCAGGTGAGATGGTGTTATGATGTAACTTGCATACATTGCAGAGAAGGCATGAGAGTGGCCTGTTTTTAACTTATAGACATCCATTATCAAAATCAGTATACATCCTGACTGATGAAAGCATAGCGTTCATCATCTGATAAAAACTGTTGAAGTGCATCTACATCCGTCCAATCAATCATATGTGTGATTTTTAACTGCTGTGTGAGTGCATACAAGTGTTAATGGTGAAAGTCAACTGTGTGTGTAGCTTTTAGCTGGTGACTCATCGCAACACTTACTTTGGTGTCAAGTGAGGTTGAAGTGACATTAATACATGTATTTTTTACCTTTATTTTTCCACACTTGTTTATTCTTGCCAGAGAGGGCGCTGTTCCACAAAATATTAAGGAGTGTGTGAAAATAATTTTTTTTTTTTTTTTTTTGATGTCGGGGCTGAAAATTTGGGTCAGTCGCATAATGAGAAACAGAAAAAAAAATATGGTAACCCATACTTCAAAAAAATGAAATCATTACTCCAGATTGTTGTCTTATCTATGTACATGTATGTTTCTGTCAATGGTTTCTCTCCTGATGGATGGCATCTTGACTGTTCATGCGTATGTTTTATCTTTCCTCCCAGAATGCTGATGTAATCTGCTGTACATGTGTTGGTGCTGGTGATCCGAGAGTTGCCAAGTTCAGGTTCAGGAGTATCTTGATTGATGAGAGCACCCAGGCCACTGAACCTGAGTGTATGATATCATCAGTATTAGGAGCCAAACAAGTAAGAATTGTATAGTTACTCTGTAATCAGTAAGAAATTCTCATTGTATTCCAGGCTGAAATGTCTGTACCACTGAATTAGACATTTATTATCATGTTATGTTTTTTGGGAAATATTAGTCGTAAGAAAAATGACATAACGAGATTTATATGAAAGCTACCTAATGTATAAGTCAATCAATCAATCATAATCAATCACTTGATCAATCAGTCAATCAAAATAATTTCTATAGTGTCAGACTCTAAGGATTGTTGTGTTCAATAGTGCTGAAAAGGTTGATTGATACTGAATACTTCTTTGAGTGGATTTAGATTAGCAGTGTTTTTGTTAAGGGTTGGGAACCCAGGTAAGAGAAATGGGGAAATTCGGTAAAATCAGCATATGAAGTTTCACATACATAATATGATATATTGGGGAGAAATCTCCGTAAAATGACAAAGGAACGCGGGTAGATTTTACCTACTTACAAACCTTAACAAAAACACTGATTATGCCTTTAGCTTGGCCTAAACTATTTCCAGTTTTGCATTTTTTTCAAATCCAGAAAGAGAGAATTCCAAAATTTAGGAGGACATATTTGCTGGATGACCTTACAGTTTAACTACTCCAGTAATTCAATAATGTAAAATAATTTTTGGGGGGATGATAGAATCGCTGGTTTTCAGTACATCTTGTTTTGTGTATGCAGATATCAGAACTTTGTATCAATGTTTTATCTTTTGGTAGCTGATTCTGGTTGGAGATCATTGTCAACTTGGTCCTGTAGTGATGTGTAAGAAGGCAGCCAGAGCTGGTCTCTCTCAGTCTCTTTTTGAACGTCTTGTAGTTCTAGGAATCCGACCAATCAGACTTCAAGTACAGTATCGTATGCATCCAGTGCTCAGTTCTTTTCCATCTAATATCTTCTATGAAGGATCCCTGCAGAATGGCGTCACCCCAGGTGAGTTTATTGTACTAAATGGAGTTACTCCAGGTTAGTTTATCACACAAAATGGAATTACAGTGAGTTTCTCGTACTGTGCAAAATGGAGTTACCACGAGGAGTGTCATAGTGTGCAAATGAAACAAAATGTCTTCTTCTTCTGAGTGTAAGACTACTCATGTCCTGATGTCAACAGTATTTAAAACATATTTTTCAGTTAAAGTAAATTTTGCCTTTGTGAATTCAAGCAAAACTGACTATTTTTATGAATAAATTTTATTTCCAATGTTTAAGAGTTTCTCATTGTTGTCTTGTGTTGTTTTATCTCAGCCGAAAGAACCAACAAATCTCTGGACTTTCCATGGCCTCAGACTGACAAACCAATGTTGTTTTATGCCACCACTGGGCAAGAAGAAATTGCTAGCTCTGGAACTTCCTATTTGAACAGGTAATTAGTTTGATTGTCATCCTTGTGTAGGACTGGTGATAGTTAGTCACATGCATGGGTAATCTATACGGGGTAAAAATGTAAGACAGGAGACTGAGTGTACCGTGGATACGTTGTAGATATTTGTTTTAAAGCTAGGGTATAATGATTTCACTTAGGTTAGGGATAGCAATAGGGTTTGTCTCCCTAATGTAATTCTAATTGGTAAAGTCAGTAATTTTACCGAGGATGGTAAGACGGTAAAAGCTACCTTAGGTCCTAAGTCATTTTACCATTGTTCGCCACCAAAATTAAAATTATGGTATGCTGTATTGGGGACATATGCTAGTTAAACCAATTTCACCATTTCTGGTTTTGATATTCCCAAACCTTGCAAAACACTGATACTCAACCACAGTCATTCTACATGTACTGCCTACACTTTTGAGAAGACTAGTTCAGTGGACGAGAAGTGCTCCCTTGCTGCAAGAACCTTTCCAATTTTGTTGTTGAAAAACATTGTTCAGTATGATATTTGTATGTTTGCTTTGTCAGAACTGAAGCAGCTAATGTGGAAAAGATCACCACTAGATTCCTGAGATCCGGAATCCGACCAGAACAGATTGGTATTATCACTCCGTATGAAGGACAGAGAGCATTCATTGTACAATACATGCAACACAATGGCTCACTTCATGCCAAGCTGTACCAGGAAGTTGAGATAGCCAGTGTTGACGCTTTCCAAGGACGAGAGAAAGATTACATCATACTGTCATGTGTAAGAGCCAATGAACACCAAGGAATCGGTTTCCTTAATGACCCAAGACGTCTCAATGTAGCTCTCACCAGAAGCAAGTAAGTATGGCCAGAGTTCAAATATATAGAGTTAAATCAAGTTTTGTTAGTTACTTAAATAGTTCATTAGTTATATTTAGCTAGGGAGTCTGGCCATGCCATAGTTTGCTGTAGTTTAGAGTACTTGATGTTTCCTTATAGCTGTTAAATACTTTGTTCCATTTCAAAGAACAACACCCACCCTTAACCCCCACCCCCACCCCCACCCCCAGTAATATGTGTTTTATGTGTGTCCATATCAAAATATTCAGACCGTGTTATCTAATAAATATCTTTAGATGTCTGCAGTATATTTGTTGTTATTCAACTGTTGTTTACCAAATTGAATGTATTTTCAGGTTTGGTACCATCATCATTGGAAATCCCAAAGTGTTGTCAAAACAGGCTCTATGGAATCACCTGTTGAACCACTACAAAGAACAGCATGTATTGGTGGAAGGTCCACTGAACAACCTAAAAGAAAGCATGATACAGTTCAGTAAACCACGTAAACTGGTCAATACAACCAATCCTGTAAGTTACTTCCAATTATAGTTGCACTGAGTAAATGTTAATAACGTTATTGGTTCCAGGTTCCATGGTAATGGCTAACCTATTGATTCATCACTGTTATGTTTTATGTTGGTAAAAATCAATGATGATACAGATATATGAGTTAGTTAGTTAGTTTATTTCAGTGAAAAAACAAGATTGACAGTACAGACATACAAATAAAAACTGGTACAAATTGTTGAATTAGTTGGATAACCCACAAAGTCAAAGACTTGTTTCCAGTGGGGTCCATACAGTGATTCAAGAAAGTGGCAGGATTAGCAGAGGTGTTTAACTACATGAAATAGGAAAGAATAAATGAGCTGAAATTTTCAGATCACAAATATTGTCAGATTTTTTTTTTTTTTTGCTCATCTTTGCTATGTTGTTTTAATTGTAGGGAGGACGGTTTATGACAACTGCTATGTTTGATGCCAGAGAAGCCATGATACCAGGAAGTGTCTATGATAGGTCCAACACTGGATCACGTAAGTTGCATTGTATGTTTCAATTTGTATGATGGAGGAAGAAATCTTTCAAAATTGAAAGCTTTTATTTGCTTCCCTAATAGCTATAACTTAAACACTAACAAGACACTGTCCTGCTGAAAAAAAAAGTTATAAAAGTTAATTGAATTCCATAAAAGTAGTCTCTATCAGTTATTCAAAAGTAATAGTCTACCTGCGTGAACTTGTAGCATGCATATTGAATTTCTTTTTTAATTTGGTTCTCAGACCAACTCCGCTATGAGAACTACTTTCGTACCCATGATCAGATGGCCTATATTAACTCGGAGAGAGCCCATGCAGCTGGTGCCAATATACCAATACCAGTCAACATGTTCATGCCACACATGCCTCCGATGCATTCCTACTACAACCATGTTGCACCATCAGGACGACCACCTCCCAAAACTAGGGGTCCAAACCGGCGAGGGCAACAGAGAGGTCATCAAAATCACTACAACAACTCTCAGAACATGTCCCAGTTCAGTGCTGGCGGTCCTAGCCAGGCTAGTCAGGTAGGCTACAACAAAATCTCTCAGAATATGTCCCAGTTTAGTGTGGTTCCAGCCAGATGAGTTTTGTGTTGTGGACTACTAAAAACTTTCAAAAACATATCTCTATTTAGCTTTGATAGTGCTCCATGTCAGAAAGGATATAAAAACCACCAACTAAACAAGTCCCAGCTGAACAGTGCTCATGGTCCAAACCATACCTGTCAACTTGTTTTAAAGAATATAACCATCAAAACATGATAAGAAATCATTATTTCAAGATTGAAATCTTAGCAATGCACTTTCACTTAATCTGAGTCGAAAGTACTAGTAATATGATGTGAATTCTTTGCTAGAATCTATGTGTGCCAGTATTGATTTCACCCCTTTCTATCATTACAGGATACTTCCCAGCCATTCTCACAAGGTCCTCTGACACAGGCTCACATGTCTATGAGTCAGCCACTAAGTCAGCCCGGTTTGTCGCAGCCTGGACTTTCCCAACCAGAACTGTCTCAGGTAATGTCACACAAGTAGCTTGTTTCTTTCTATTCCATTTCATTTATCATAGATCACAGTCCAAACAAAACTTGAAGTACCTGTATATATCAGGCCTAAGTTACAGAGTCCTATCAAGTTTGACTTGTGAATACCATATATGAAATGTATGATTATCACACATCATGTAGTAATAAACCAGCAACTTCATCTTAGTAACCATTAATTTCATTGTTGGTGAGATAGATGAATGATTTCAGTTGCACATAGAATGTGGATGTAGTAGTTACACTACACTGTAAAGAATTCCTTTCTAAATTGCAGCTGGAAGGGTTAATGCTTGCGCTAGCTCGGTGTTAACATACAGCTTACGCCAAGCTAGCTAACACATGTTTATGAGGTGTTCGTGCCAGCCTGGTGTTAGCATGGAGCTTGCCCACAATTCCAGTACAGGCATTAACCCTTCCAGTTGGTAACACATGCTGGTGAGGTGTTAGTGTCCGCCTGGTTTTAGCATGGAGCTTGCCCAATTCTAGTGTGATATTGACATGGGCCGATGTAGGCATAACACACGGCGTAGAGATGTTAGGTGCTATCCTGGTATTAATACCATGCTGACCCTTTTTAGTACTGAGCGAGCATGATCCAATACAGTATTTAAATATTTACCACACTGATTATAGTTTGTTTGTTGTGTTCTTCCTCCAATAGGATAGTTACCTAGGAGACGAGTTCAAATCCCAGGCTGACGTGGTGTTATCACAAGATTCTACCTACCAAGGAGATCGTAACTATCAAGGAACAGCTGCCTTCCCTCAGTATTAAACTGTCCAGATGAGGAATCTAGTCTGCGGAAGAGAAAAAGACGAAAGAAGTGAGAGAGAAAAAAACAACATAGTCAAAGCAACCTACGGAAAAGTACACAGAAACAAAGCACAGATGTTGTCATCAGGGTGCTCGTTGTTATGGTAACCAAATGAAACAGAAGAGCAGAGAGCAAAAATTACATCACACAGCTGTGTTGGCACACAGATGAGTTGGTGGAGGACTCACTGTTTCGCGGAACTCTCAATACTTGTCTCAAATTGAAGAAATGGAACACAATGATAGGATGTGCTGAGAAAAAGAGTCAGCCATGAAAAAAAAAAACTTCATCAGAATCATAACTTATTCAGGAGAAACTCTGCAGTAATTGTAACATAGAACGAAAGAAATAAAGGCAGGAAATTATACAGTAAGGGTGCTCAGTTAGAATTGCTTAGATTGAGGCAGAGTCTGGTTGGAGAATTGGTGCTCAGTTACTCTTGCTTAGATTGGGGCGGAGTCTGATAGGAGAATTGGTGCTCAGTTAGCCTTGTGTAGCATGATGGGCAGGGTCTGGTACATAAACTGCTAGTGTCCAAAGGGTGCAATCTTTAAACATGCAGACAGGGATTGGTGAATTCAAGCTATTGACAGGGTGATCCGTTTGACTTGCCTAGGGGTTCAAATCAGAGCGTGTTGCAGAGGTTGATGGGTAAGTGTCTGAGGGGAAATATTAGAACTATCCAAAGATAGTATAGCCAGGATTGAGGTCAGGCTGGAGTGAGGATGAGACTTAATGTGTAGTCAAAGTGATTCTGACAAACCTTTCATGAAGCAAAGGGGGTCTCGTGGATTGGCAGTCTTGTACATCCGTGATGGATTGTCCATGCAATTTGTTAGCTCAGGAGGTGCACAGATAGTGATCCGATGCTTGAGACCCAGATAGTACATTGTACTGTATTGCGATATAGCCATAGAAGTTCACTCCAGACACTCAAGGGATCTACATCCCCTAAAAACCATCCGATAATCAAATCTAGTGTTTTACGATAGTGTTAGGACACTGTCTATGCCATGGTAGCGTAGCATTATTCTAAGGGTTAGGTACGTAGACAGTGCAGATGAAGACAGGAATGATATGTTCTATAATGATGTAGGCAAGATATGAAGGAAGAAAAGTCAGGCTAAAGATATCAGGCCTCCCAGCTACTGTCATCGATCCGGATAGGATTGTAATGAGATGAGAGTGATAAAGAGACAGGATAGGGTTATGACATAATGTGGATACAACTACTGCAGAGTTTACAGTGTGTAGGAAGAAGACGGTCTTTGGTTCACCACAAAGAAAGAAAGAGAGAAAGAAAGAAAGAAGTGCTTCATGCAAAGTGTCAATTCTTTCCCTAGTTGTTCTATGTAAATCGCAAACAAGTTCCAAAAGTCAGTGTAAATTATGCATGGACTACCTAATTGGCTGTCAATGATGAGTCGCTGTGAATGATCAAATCGACTCCGGTTATGCCATAGTGTACCAAAGGTTGGCCCTGAATGTGATAGCAAGTAAAGACCACACAGGAGTCGTCTAGGATGATCAGCTGTGGTGTGATCAGAGGTGGCACCTGTTTCTTAATGTACAATATATATATAGTACCGCTAAGTCATAGAGTGGGAAACCAAATCTCGATACCCAACAGTTTTATTATGCTGTCTCAGTTGACTATTAAATCTCAATCTTACATATATGGTGCAAGAATCTGACTGGCAGATATATACATAACTTGCACACCAAATATGGGCACACTCCATATGAAATTGTTGAATGTTGAATCTCGGTCTGTATTCTACCTGTGGTAGACTAAACGCCACATCCACTCTGTGGTACAACTTGCCAATTTGAGGGATTTGAATACATTTAAAGTTATGGGGTGATAAAGATTCCAGGAGCATCTGTATGTTATCAGTTGCCACTGATCATATCTGAATGCAATGTTAGAAGTCGGTGATAGAAATTCCTGTCAAAATATATCTCCTGTGAATTGTCTGAGACGGGTGACAATACATTGCAATTTCTTGACTGATGTAGTCCTGAAAAGTGCATCAGATTCTATTTTGAATTATTTGTTGAAAGAAAAAGATTACAAAATCTTACAGGCAAATCAGTATTTCATATCCTAGACTATTTGATTGCTTGACAACAGAAATATTTGTTTTAGATTTTGAAGCCATCTCACTGCAGTATTTACAATCACCTGTCCACTTGAAGGATCATGGGTATGTTTGGCGCCCCCTAGTGGTCAAGTACATAAACACATGCTTTGACATCGTGTAGGAAAGAGGGTCAACCTTTGAGTCAAGAAACTGTGGCATCGATCAATTTTGTTGGTTTAAAACTATTATTTTTACTTTTTAAGTAGACTTTTAGAGTGTGTGTGTTTTATTTCATGGTAATCAGAGGTGTATACTGACCATACTATATAAAATGTACTTTACTATGTGATGCAATACAGTGGCATCATTTAGTGCATTATGGTGGGGGGATTCCTTCAATGTTAATATTTGTTCCAGTGTGTTTTATAAGTTAGCCTGGCTTCTGTCACACTGTTGGCAAGTTTTGATCACATGTACTGTTAACTTTAACATGGGGGGGGGGGGGGGGGGGGGGGCTCAGATTAAAAAACAATTTGCTGAAATAAGAAACGCCAGTGTTCTATACATGTACGATGTTTAGGGAAGTTCACTTAAAGACAAGAGTCTTAACTCTTGGACAGTCATTAAGCTTGTTTTCCATATTGGATAGCCCAAGAAGGAGAAAAAATATGAGTTAAAGACACTCTGTCTTAGTGAAGAATACCTTCCATCATGTCAATTTAAGTGATTTCTGTGTGTGTGTGTAGTGTTTTCACAGGCCAAGTTTCAGATGAGAGAGAAAAGAGCAAATTTGGCAGTTTGCATTCGGTTTCGTAGCCGCTTTTATTCCATACATATGTAGACATGCCATCATTACCTGCAATGTACTTGTACTGTATTTATTGGTGTTTTTTGTTTGGGAGTTGTTAGTGGGTAAAATGTATCCAAGTTTGCCCAGTCATTCATGTACCAGGTAGCCTCACAAAAATTCTATGTAAGACTGGTATATGAAACAGAATGACCAACTCCACCCCCCCCACCCCCCCCATCGGTTCCCATGGAGTGTGCAAGCATAGCTGCACCACCACCTATCATGTAGCTAAGCCATACAGTGTGCAGAAGCCAGTTTGAATTGCTGTTTTTAAAAAGTGAATTATCTTAAATAGTGTAATGGTAGTTTTCTTTTCACATTGATAGTTAATGTTTTCAGTGTTGTATTTAACATCAGAGTTTAACAACTCAGAGGAAGGGAAATATCCAAATGGATGAAATGACCACAAGCAATATTGCAGGTCAACAACATATTTCTTTTCTTTATTCTGGTAATACACTTTCTTTACCTAAATATGATAATCAGGAAGCTTTCTCAAGCTCACCATTCACAGAACCCCCTCCCAATACGTGCACACAGACACACACATACACAGACACAGATTTACGTACATATGTATGTACGTACGTAATACATAATTTTTTTTACACGTGCACATATATACATACATACATACATACATACATACATATTTACATACTTATATACACACACACACACACACACACACACACACACACACACACATACTTACATACATACGTATATACAGAAAGATACAGACACACTTCATGTGATCTCCCCCCAGCTCATAACATTTAATAAGTTTCCTTAACCTATGCTACCACCATAAATCAGCAAGCGTGGCATGGAGCCTGTATAAAATCCCAGTTGTATGCATACTTTTAGTTGAAATTTGACAACATTTATACAAACGTCCGAGATAACGAGGGGGTACACTGAGATAACAAGGGGGGTACTTTGCTGCTGGTGTTCTTCAAATGTCTTAAGCAGAGATTACACTTGGAATAGACACAGAAATGTATTGAAACCCTAAACTTTCCGGAAACCGTTGGTTACATAAGGTTTAATTTCATCCATGTGACCACTGTACTTGTTATTTGTTGTGTGTTTCACTCCGAAAAGGGTTTGTGTCAACAGCAGATTGGAATGTTAAACAAGTGTGTCAAATTAAATTGCATCTATGAATTTGAACTCTGACATTTATAGCATTGTGCATGATTAAAACCTGGGAATTCTATGTAATTTCTCTGTACTAGTGGCAACCGTTTACCTCGGTGAAGTGTCATTTCTTTTGTAATATTTCTTTTTTATCATTTCATTCAAAGGTATGTGCATGGTGTGAATGAACCTATGAATCCAGAAATTATTATTTTTAACATTTCATTGTCACAGAAACACAAACCAGGTGTGAAAAAAAAATGTGCAAATTTCATCCTAATTTCATACAATCACAAACTTAATTGCTATTAGCTTAGCTTGCTTTTCGATGATTTTGATAGAGTTACTAAGCTTAAAGTTGTTCTTCTTGGGAGTTTTTGGCTACCACCACTCACTCTTGGGTTTTATCCATATCTCGCATATGTATATACAGAAAAAAAAGTGTTACAAATATGAAAACTCTCATCAGTCATGAAATTTGCTGTAAATACCAACAGTATAGACATGAAGTTACTGACTTGATATAGGGAGTGAGTTGGTATCCAGTGAACATCAGTTTGTACATTCAAATTCTTGTAAACCCAAGACCATAGTTGTCTGCTTACATGTCTGGGATGGTGCCAGCAAGTGGCCAGTGGTTTTATGACAATGCAGCTTCACCATGCCACTTACTATGAAGTGAAGGGGGTATTCTATTGTAACCATTGAGGTGTGCTATCCGAACAAAATTGCTAAATTTACCTGTAAATCCAAACAACTGTGCCCGTTACACAAAGTGAACAAATGTTGTGTTATTTGTTAATTGTAACATATTTCATTTGATGGTAGTGGTGGTCTGTTCCATTTAGTAATGCAATACTCAGCTAGTAATGTGGTCTAGAAGATGAGCCATGTTAGGGCGCCCTCGTTGGCTATAGTCCTCTCAAAGAGGAGGCGATGAGGGCAGAACAACAACTTATCTTACATTCTACTAGTAATGCCGTTATGTATTGACAAGTGTGTTTCAATCAGAACCAGTGAAGTTAACAACTATCTTTTTGTAAGATATGTTCCACTCATCTCATAGATTCAATGTTACAAGTGAAACCTGGTAGTTCATGTGAAGGTTGTTACTTGTCTCTGCCACGTATTTGCCAAATACCATTCCATAGCTTGCTGCGAGGGCACCATGCTGGTTTGAGAGCTGCTTCTGAACAGCACACCTAGTGGCCAAACAATAAAATCTTTTGTCTTTTTGATAACTGGAATATGGTACACAAAATATTAACCTGTGCACTTGATGTTCAAACTATACCAAACCTTTGCTTGAATAGACATTACATGTATATTTCAATGTAGCATGGCACATCACTTTGTTATTGATTCACCCAGAGAGACACAGTAGTCAATTACAAATATTTGAGTGACAATCTTTGATGCATGTTACTTACATTCTGAAGTTCTGGAGTAAGCTATCCTACCATCACATAAAATGTTCTGTTGTAGCGTCTAAAACTTCAGTATAACACAAAGATCTGGGCACAGTACCACTGAATTTATTCATATTAGCTGTAAAACTAGATATGCTAGTTACTATATAGATCTATGGTTACCAGGTTCTCTGGTGACTAATAGATTTACTAGTTGCCTTATATGTGGCTTTTAGTATTCATGGTGGCTAGTAGATTTATTAGTTGCTATGGTGACTAGTAGATTTATTAGTTGCTGTGGTGACCAGTAGAATTATTTGGCATTGGTGAGGTTTTGATGTATCAGTTGGTATGATAGCATTACACTCAGCTGATATGATTCAAACAATTATGGCACGATAGCTTTCCTGTAAATAAAGCCGATTAAAGTGAAGACCAGTGTCTGTCTCATAGTTTCATATTTGATTTTAAAAAATGATCAACAACGAACGGAAAATCAGCTTGTGTATTTGACAATGTATGGGACAGGGATGGTAGCATGTGTTGGTTCCTTTGTTTTCTCTTTCCTCAAATTGTAAATTTTTTGTTGCTTCTGCAATTTGAAATAAACCAATATACATTACATGTGAAGATGTTGGATCTGAGTGTCTTGTGTTATGTTTATAGGACACAGTGTGTGTTTTCAAAGCTAGTCTTTTGTATTTTCATTGACCACAATGTAAGACGGAGAGTAGCAAGAATTGATGCAAGGTGCTAATGATTCACAATGATTTACAGAAACAATATCATTTGATATACGTTAGGATAAGTACATGTAGTGGCAAGTTTCCTTCCATCTATTAATTAGACGACATGACTCCTAAGTGCTTATTACCACCAAAAAAAAAATCATGAATATTCATGCATGTTCTATTACATATGCATGTCTGCTAACTCACATTAGATGGCGCATGTCCATAGCAAGGGCCTACATTGAACAATGAATGAGGTACAAGTTTTATTTGCAATTGTAAGTGATGTAAAATCATCAGAACCCAAAAGGTTACAAAAATGCCTTTATTTCCAGCAATGGTGTTACCCTTTAACTTGTAACACGACAACAGGAGTACAAGGAAAACCTGAAGTTCACCTACACAATACAGTGAATAATAAATTAGTAAAGTGTATCAATCAGCTTGTTAGCTTGACACACTGTTAATGATGTTGCATTCCTTTGTTATGTATTATATATTCTCTTCTAGCAATGTCAGCAAAGTGGAACGTCTAATAGCAGTTTCAACATATTAGTATACATACTAGACTGTAAGATATGTCGTGTCACGCCACCCTCACCGGCCTCTCAATGTTTGAGGGAGCCCCATCACAGTGTACCTAATACAGAAGTACACTGAACCATCTGTATGGTCAAATGGAGTTCTCTAGCACAGAATTCTGTTTCTACCACCGACAGTGACAGTTTACGCTATTGGATTATTGATATAAACGTGGTGTTATCGCGTCCTCACATCACTTACGTTCAAACTGGAGGTTGAGTTGGGAGTAAACTGAATGAAGTAACCAATTACAACCGCCTGTCAGTGTGTGATGGCTTACTATTAACATGCACTATTCATCCTTTCCCCAGCAGATTTAATGTTAGATATACAATAGAATTTGTCCATTTGACTATACATTGGGAGAGATTGTAGAGAACAACAACGCGTATACTAACTAGACTGCTTGACACCAATCTAATTAAAATTTGATCCAAGGAGATTCATTGTTTTTTTCCATCATTCTTATATACTCTGACCTTATCAACCACCCATGTATTAAAATCATAGCCATTTATGATTCAACCACCCACCCATTGAAATCTAATTCAGAGGCATGCATATATATATTGTTAGTACAAGCCAAGTTAATTTCACTTCCCAAACTTATATCACTAGATATTCTTTCCTTCATTCAGTCAAGGAAAACACGAGTGACAACAGGGGAACTTATCACTAGTTATCAAGGATAAGTAGTTATTAAATTCTTACGTCACAAGCATTTTCCAGCTAAATGAACAAAACCTTGGAAAATAATATTATGCTCATGCAACCTTAGTTTAAGAAAATAATGAAAGTGTCTACACATATTCAAGCACTGCATACCAATGACAGAGCAACCTGGGTAAAAGTTTAGAATAAGTTCCATTTGTAGAATTTGTGATTGAATGTACGCAATATCAAATATCTGGCAAAGTGCTTACAAAGCTTTCACTGACCGAGTTTTCACATATACCACAAGTCATTCTTTGACGACATTTGCAGCACAACAAGAAGAAAACACACCACACTAGTATTACTGGTCAAACTGGACTTTTTATTCAGTAAATATTTGCAGTATTTTTTTACATTTTCTATTTTGCCTTGGTTGTTGACTCCCTCATTGATTCTCTTGTGGAGGCTGATCGTTTGCGTTTCAATACTGCTTCACGCTTTTCTTTCGCTCTCTGAGCCAATAATTTAGCATATTCTGCAGCATCTTCCTTCTTCTTAATAGCCCTGTGTTTTTTCATGGCCATACGATGACGTTTACGCTGCAGAACAACTGGTGTAACCAAACGCTGGATCTTGGGGGCTTTGGTCTTTGCTGGTTTACCTGCAAAAGAAAGTGAGAAAATTTCAAAATTGTCAACATCATACTGATACGCATTTTCAACATCATGATTGTTTGATAACAATGAGCACACTTCAGTGATGTAATGGTTTCCTAGTCCAAAACCCATTTAGCACAGAGACTACTTAGTTACAGATGACCACTAGGTGGCGGTATGATCATCTGGTTGTAGATGTTAGGTAGTCTCCACCTCTAGTGGATTTGGGGAATGTAGCATCAAATGTTGATGGCCTCTCTGCTCTTTCCGAGATATATCATTATCAATAATAGGGAAACAAGTCAATCCCAGTTTTCACGTCTTGTCATCCTGATTCACTGAAGAAAATTCAGGATAACTGAAAACCAGGATAGTAGAACATTGTAAAGCTGTAAAGTACAAGACTGTATCAACAATGGCTTTTGTTGAGCACTCCTATAGCTATAGCTAAGTGATATAGCGTACAATTTTTATCATATCAAGAAGGTGCTCAAAAGGACCTGGTGTGTTCATGGTAAACAAGTCATATGCATATCAAGACAATATGATACTAAGCATCTTACCTTCTTTTTGTGGGAGAGGTCTCCTGACAACATACTGACGTACATCATCTTCTTTAGACAAGTTGAATAATTTCCTAATTTTGCTGGCTCTCTTTGGTCCCAAACGACGTGGGACTGTGGTGTCGGTAAGGCCTGGGATTTCACCCTCTCCTGAACACAAAAATTAAACAATATGTATGTTACTAATTTAGTAACAAATAAACATGATTTCTCACTTATTTTTCTTTCTACTAAGTTGTATGTAACAGTTCTATTATTTTCCTAAAAGCCTATAGGAGTTGACGAGGGCCCTATTCTAGAATGGTGTTGAATACATAATACTCTCCGATGTCAAAAGTATATTCTCATTTTTTTTATCTTCACACAAACTTATCACTGTGTCTATCTAACCTTTATTGATCTGTGGACAAAGTAAGTTGAACTCTGGATAACATGCAGCAACAATCTCAAAGACAGAATTTGGTGCGTGTGAGTGTGCGCGTGTGTGTGTGAAAACATTCCGACACATTTCAAAGTACAGAAATGACATTTATATATTCAATGTGCTAAAAAAAGGTAGTTGCAAGTCTGTATAAGGTATGCAATGTCTAACTTATACAATGACTGATTAGTTCCCCAGTTATTGTAGTTGTTCATTTGAAGGGAATATCTGGTCAAGCACTCTTCTGTGTAAGGGAGACTGTTAATATCCCAAAATCATATTGGCACTGTTGTGTGGCAGTCAGGAAAACATGGGTCATACCTGACCTTACCATCACACCAACTGAGAAATTGAGGGACTTCGCTACCACCTACATGCACATTGCATCTAGCACTGATAGACATTTACCCTCAGTCAATAGCAGATGAACTTGTCAGGTTCAGCAATTCACATAACAAAATACAAAGCTAGTCTTACTAAAAAAAGCACTGAACAAGTTACAGCAAACTGTCTTAAAACGAAGATGGGTTTGTACAATGGCTAGTAAAATGAGACAACAGTACTCTTCTTATGTGAAAACGGTTTGTTGTTTTTGTCTTACAAATTGTAATATTCCTGGAAGCAATAGCAGAGCAGGAGAGTTGAGGTGGTTTACCTTTCTTGATGATGACCAAGTTCAAGACTGAGAGATTGGCATCTACGATACAACCACGGACAGATTTACGTCTACGTTCACCCTTTCTGCGGGGACGATAGCAGGAGTGTCCTTTTGACAGTAGAAGACGCACACGGCCATTTGTCAAAATACCTTGCTTCATAGGAAATCCTTGCTTGTCATTTCCACCACTGATTCTCACAAGATAACCCTGTACGACAGAAAAAAAGAGTTAGTCTTGCATACTGATTCAGTATCAGCAATGTCAATACCTTGATCAATATTGGGTAATTGACGATGTCCTTAGTACAAAACAGAGTCAATATGGCAGCCACTAGACAGTACAATTACATGTAGCTATCTCCAGATGGTATAAATACTGTATAACTGGGAATTGAAAACACAGTTTTATTTTCATTGAAATTCATACTCAGCAGCTAGCATGAAAATAACACTGCGTTGTCAAATGTAGGACTATAACTGATAAGTCTGTATACCACCATGCACGTAAATAAAGCTATGTTTATGTTCCCTCGAGTCTGTTTGTGCAAAAATAAGTATGCATTCTAATATTGCAATATACAGGATTCTTCAATATTGTTTTTAAGTCATTAGATTGGTGTGGTTTAACCTTAGTTAAAATGTCATATTTTGAAGTTACCGACAGTTAGTGGATGTGTGATTTCCTACATGTTTTCCCCTACATTATATGCCTGCATTCTGAATGTTCAGATAACGTTTTCTGTTTTGAGCAGGATGGAGAATGAATGAACAGACAACAGTTATAAATGGTGTAATTTCGCTCTCTTTCTCTCTGTAGCAAAACAGCAATTGCTACAACACTCAAATATTGTACATTTGTGGGATTGAGAATCTGATGAGATGCAATTGATGACAGATGGCAGTTTATATGACTACTACTAGTATTAGAATTACATATACAGTACTCACGAACGGCTCTCAACTTGCATGCGATTCGTGAGAACAGAAAATTGTGACGTGCATATGATATCGTTATGGGTGAACATGACAACATTTCAAAGTGGTCAAAATAATTTAAAATCGTGGCGATGATGAAACCACCGTATGCAAGACTCCACCAAAACATACCTTCCATTCATCACCTAATGGTTCAGCTGAAACTTCTTGGCTCATACGTTTGTCATAAAATGGACGAAGTTTTCTTTCATCGTCAACTTCGATCGTTTTCTGGCATCCCGTTGCCGGAAAGCTTAAGTTCAGCTGTAACGAAGTTGGAGTACAATATTAGAAGCGTAAGTACAATGGCACTTCTGATGTTATCGTGGAAGAATACACACTGTTATATGCTATGGCACAATATTGCATTTGCGCTTTTGGCTGAATGCATTCCGTCGTGCATGGACGTCGCCATTTTGGAATAGATTCTCCATGCCTCTACCCTTTCACAACAATCGGACCCATCCTTTATCATCTGGTGAAATTTGACGACTAAACCACAATGGTTGCACAGTTTAGATATTTGGGGAACTATCTAATATAATTTGGTCTTTATTTCTTGATAAATATAGGTAAATTTCGGTCAAATGATTACCTTCATGGTTGAGTCCTACGCTGGTCTCATCCACGATCGAAAAAGAGGCCTATCAAACGAAATCTCGTGACTAACCAAATCACGTATCGCGTTTCGCGAGAGTTCAGTGACGCCTTATGCAACTTGAAATAACATATCTCAAATACTAGTGTATATATTATATATATACGCTTATTTACAAAAATATAAATATCTTAATTAGGATCATGTTTATAGTTATATATTAAATGAAACCAAATGGACTCGGACAATAACAGACTGTCTAAGGTAAATTATCACTCGCAATGATTCCACTTTGGGGCCGGGAATTAACCGACTGGTAGTAGTACATGGTGGGGCGCAGTGTTTTGGGGTTGCACGTGTTTTTTCTCAAACTAACCACCCCAGCTCCGAGGAGATTATCTAGAATATATAGAACATTTACTTTCGTATCTCATTACACAGCATAAATCCATGGCAGACTATAAATGATAATAACTTAGTACAGTTAATGCAACTCTTTTACGGTTAAATTAGTCTTTACAAATATAATAAATGTTGACAGAAAGAAACATGGGATGGGGAGGATGCGGGAGGGGGAATATCCCCTCCGGCAGTAGAAAATTTTAATAAAGTACAGTTGTTCAGGAGCCATTTCAAGACACCCACATCAAAATGACACTTATTTTGTGACCCCCCCCCCACTTCAAAATTCCCCTCCCCCACTTCAAGTGACATTTGTTCAAAATGACCCCACCCCCACCAAAACGCCCCCATTCGGTTAAGATGCCCGACCCCTTATACAACATGTAGTCAGTCTCACTGTGTAATACTTCCATGATCAGATTACAATCTGATGCGATGAATACGACTCTCTATATCATTATTTACCTTTTATTTCATTCGTTTATTGTCATTCGTTTTCGATGCTGTTCCAGGGAGTGGTCTCTTTATTTCCTGTTTTCGAAAAGAAACGAATGAGCCAAGGAGGACATATGGGTATTAAAAGGGTAGAAAGCACTCACTCCAGGAAAATCCATTGCAGCCTTTATAAACACACAGGATTAAATAATTCACGTTGCAACCTCCATCCTACCAGGTCCAACATTTTAAAGCTGTTGTTCAAATCTTGCCCAAGGACTTTATTTTAGCCACTCAGAAACAAACGGCAGCGATGGGCCTGCAACCTGCAGATTCCAAGCCGGCCACTCTAACCATTCGCCCATCATCGACTCCACAGCAGGAGTGTGATATTTCTTTGGAAAAGGTCCTTTATTTATATTTTTATCCAAAGGATAAGAAACAAATTAAATCCATAGACATTGTCAATGTGGAACCGTGAATCGGATCACGAGTATCTCTAATGTCTATACAATTGTATAGGGAGGCCTATACCTCACTTCCGCCCAAGTTCTCATCGATGCTAGCTCCGAAGTGATATTAAAGTGATAGTGATTGAACATCGTCGTTTAGCAAATTTGCTGTTTCCCTTTAAATCACATATACAATGTAGTGAGTCACGGATGTGGAAAAATATGTTTTGGTGAGGATGTCTTTAGAAAACGTGGTCTTTATTAACGGGGATGGGAGGGGGGGGGGAGTTCGCCATTAAACCTGCGGGTTATTATGACAGAAAAAAAACAATGACTAAAAACGTCAACCCCCCTCCCTATCAATTAAAAATGACCATCGCTCAGCACGTCGAATTTTTTATGTTTAGAATTCTTACAGTTACATCAATCCTTCTGTAGATTTCAAGTATTTTGACAGACAGACAGACAGACAGACAGACAGACGACAGACAGACAGACAGACAGACAGACAGACAGACAGACATACATACATACATACATACATACATACATACATACATACATACATACATACATACATACATACATACATACATACATACATACATACATACATACATACAGACATACAGACATACAGACATACAGACAGACACAGGCAGGCAGGCAGGCAGACAGGCAGACAGACAGAGACAGGTAGACAGGTAGACAGAGACAGGTAGACAGAGACAGACAGAGACAGACAGACAGACAGACAGACAGACAGACAGACAGACAGACAGACAGACAGACAGACAGACAGACAGACAGAGGTAGATGCGGATCAAACAGGCAGTCAGACAGACAGAAACAGACTCTGAACAGACAGACAGACAGACAGACAGACAGACAGACAGACAGACAGACAGACAGACAGACAGACAGACAGACAGACAGACAGACAGACAGACAGACAGACAGACAGACAGACAGACAGACAGACAGACAGACAGACAGACAGACAGACAGACTCGGACAGGAGCAAGCAATAGCGAGACACTTCCCAGGCGCATACATTTCAGAATTCAATATCTTCTTGCCACACTTTGTAAGTGCACGTACACAGACTGTGAACACATTCAGACATTACCATTCTCTTTCCTTTCAAATGATTGGCACATCAGTCATGGTTGCATTCAGCACTGCTTTTATTTACACACAAACTACCTACTGCATTGACAGTATCATTCAAAAGAGTACGAAAGAGATGTACAAAATCATGGAGTAAAAAATTTACAACTACATTTATACATGCTATAATTATTTACACTATCTTTACCCTGGTGTGGGAATTGGTTGTAGGATTTGACAACGCACTTCAAATGTAATGCCCATAGTGCGCATGCGATCTCGGCTGATTTGCACAATTTGTGGATGTACATTTATGACGGAAAAAATATGTAAGACACTTCACGGCGATGACAAAATTGTTTGAG